>NW_024609881.1:57721010-57985260 GCF_016920785.2 Ixodes scapularis
TACTCCCCCTTTTAGAAAGAGCATTGGCTTGATGCACAAAAAACAAAACAGAGCAAAGCAAACAATTGGAGGGGACACCACGGAGGCTTGTGGCACACGGTTCTATCGAGCGTAGTATGGGATCACAGTTAACAGTCTTATCGAGCGGAGTACGGCTGAGGCGCACGACGTGGACTACTTCATGTATTGATGGGCGGCGTGATGATGTTCTTGATCCGTCGTGAATCATTTCGTAGGTAAGATCTCTCAGTCGGCGATGTACCCTGTAGGGTTCGAAGTACCATTTCAGGAGTCTGAGACCGCGGCGGCCGAATCGGTATCCACACCCATACGCTGTCTCCGGTTGGAACTGGACGTCGCGGCGACAAAGGTTGTACCGACGGAGGTCAACACGTTGTTGGTCCTGAAGTCTGAGTATGGCAAGCTGCTGAGCCTCCTCTGCTCGTTGAGTTATCAACTTGGCGTCGTTGGTTCCGTCGTCTGCTGGGTCGTGAGGAAGCATTACGTCGAGCATTGTTGTGACCTTTCTACCGTGCACCATCTTGAATTGGGTGACTCCGATGTTTTCTTGGGCTGTCGTGTTATAAGCAAAGGTCCCGTGCGGCAACACTCCGTCCAACGTCTTGTGCTCTACGTTGACGTACATAAATATAATGTCAGCGATAGTTTTGTTTAGCTTCTCTGTCAGTCCATTTGTCTGCGGATGGTACGCAGTGTTTCGACAGTGGCTGGTGCTACTGAGATGAATGCTTTCTTGCCTCAGCTGGGCCGTGAACGATGACCCACAGTCTGTAAGGAAGACTTCGGGGGCGCCGTGCCGGAGGACAATGGACCCGATAAAAAAATTGGCGACCTTGGCGGTTGGCCATTGTGAGCAGCGTGCCTGCTCACAGCGCCGAACGTGCCTCATATGGCTTCAAAGACAGGAAAAGAAGTAGAAGTAGAAGAACGCCAGCCAGCCATGACGAGCCATCAGCCTTCACTCAGCCATCCCTCCATTATTTACTTTATTTTCATTCATTAAACATTTTTCTTATTCCCAAAGTCTCACATATGGCGCAGTCGACGCCCTCAACCTGCCTTCGCCACCTAATCGCCACGTAAGCCTGCCTGCCCGCTTTCATACGCGTAGCCGAACGCGAAGCCATTTTTAAGCCTACAGCCTCCACTTTGCCCATCGCCCGCCCAGAACAACGATGTCGCTTATCAACTGGGATAACGCTACATCCGAAGATCTCGCGACCCTGAGCGTTCAGTTCCTCAAAATAGAACTTCAACGCCGAAACCTTAGCACAATCGGAAACAAGGAAGAGCTTATTGACAGGCTTTTGACTGATGCCGCCCAAAACCCGCCAAATGCACTAGCTCCTGCAACGCTATTCCCGACTATGCCAGCGTTTACCACAGACGAAGCTGAGAACATGCAGCGCATGGCCGCATTCCTTCACCAGAACATGGCCGTAATGATGACGACGCTAGCCAATCAAGCGAACCAAGTGCACGTGACAACTCTGCCAGATCTATCAGCTTCGCTATCCACTTTCAACGGAAGCGGCACTCCTACATTGAAGCACTGGATTGAAGAGCTTGAACGCACTCAGCGCCTTGCAAGATGGGAAGACCCCACTCTTTTAGCCATCGCTCAAGGGAAGCTACGTGGTGTCGCAGCTGACTGGCATGCGTCAACAGGGCGACAACTTACCACCTGGACCATTTGGAAAGCCGGACTGAAAGAACAATTCGGCGAGCAACTTTCGCTCATTCAGTGGCAACAGAAGGTAACAGCCCTCACCCAGAAACCTGGCGATAGCCTACAGCAGTATGCCTTCGCCAAGCTCAAGATCATGTCGCGATGTACAGTCCCCATCACTGACAAGGAACGTATTGAATACCTTGTTCAAGTCATTCATGATGATCAGATCGCCACATCCATTGCTGTCCACCGACCCCGAGCAGTGGACGACTTCCTCAACATCGTGTCCGAAGTGGACCGAACGATAGACCATTCCCGCCTGGCCCGCACGCCTACATTCCCAAAGCCAGCCCGGGATGGAGGCTTCTCAGTGAGCGGCTCAACCACACACTTCAATTGTACGCCCGGTACATCACAAACTAGCCGCACGCGCATCGCAGATATGCCTCCCGACGAACAGGAAGCCAGGTACAATGCAATTTCCACAAAATGTGGTTCCCCAGCATACCGACCGGGACAAGACATCAAAGAAGCCATCTGCTACAATTGCAAAAAGCCTGGCCATCTCGCAAGCAAGTGTAACAAGCCAAAACAGCCTCCAAATCAGTCCAAGCCGAAAGCACCACATGAACCTGCAGCTCTAGTTAGCCAGCTAGACGTCTTGCATGGTTCTAAGCTGAAGTGCCCAGTCGTTCCAGCTCACATAACCGGAGTTGGCACAGTAAGCGCCTTTCCTGACAGTGGTTCCAGCATAAGTCATCACTGCAAGCCTTGTCAACGAACTCGCCCTACTGCCATGGACGAAACCACCATTGCTCGTCGTTGGCGGCGCTTCCGTCACTCCAAAAGGTGTGGTCCCACTCCTGATTGCAATTGGACCAATATCAGCCACAGTCGAAGCAGCAGTCCTCGAAAGAAACGCCTTACCTCTCATATTGGGAGAAGACTGGTTTCGCATCGCACAAGCCGAGCTTCACATTAGGCCCCCAGAGCTGCCTATCATCTGCCAACCCAACAGAAACACGGTTGTACAATGTAGAGAAGAACTTTTACCAAGGATGTCCAACGCCGTGATCTTCACACGGTCGGCTCTCTCGCAGTTTGATTCTCCGCATGCTACGGCCGAGCCTCTGCAGACCAAACATGAGCCCGACGAGGATGCACCACTATGGAGTGAGCTGAACAACGCAGCCTGTTGTCATGAGCCCCCAACCTCTGCTCCGCCACAACTAGCGGCAACCGCATCACCAAATCAAAGTCTCACATATGGCTCACATTTATGCGCATCCGTATCAAGTGAAACTGCTCTTGATGGCGTTTGCATCGGCTCCCAGCTCACGACTAAACAACAACACGATGTGAAACAAATCTTGCTCATTCACACTGACCTCTTCCCGCGTGACCCTCTCGACCTTGGCCTCTATGAAGGCATTGAACATCAAATTGACCTTGTACCGGAGG
Organism: Ixodes scapularis; assembly: GCF_016920785.2. NCBI lineage: Eukaryota > Metazoa > Arthropoda > Arachnida > Ixodida > Ixodidae > Ixodes > Ixodes scapularis. The sequence continues at coordinate 57,724,165 of NW_024609881.1, forward strand.
CAAAACCATAAGGACGACAGCCATATCGCTACACGGCAACGGATAGACAATTCCTCGAGACCCAGGTCGCCACGCTTCTCGACAAGGGTATCGTCAAGCCATCCTCGGGACCATAGGGATTTCCAGCCATTGTGGTCACACAGAAAAATAAGAAGAGACTGTGTGTCAACTACATCTCATTAAACAAGATGACGATCAACGTCCTGCAACCGCTTCCCCAGGCCGACGACATCCTAGACGATCTTGCGGGATGCTCTTTGTTCGTGGTCCTGTACTTGTGCTCCGCCTACTGGCAAATTCGTGTCAGGGAGTCCGACCAAGACAAGAGTACGTTCATTACGCATTATGGTACCTTCCAATGGACCCGAATGCCCTTTGGATTGAAAAACGCACCAGCAACATTCCAACAGGCAATGAATAAAGTTTTTACAAGTCTGAAACCTAGACAGACCAAGTCAGAAGTCAGGAAGTACCTGGACGACATTATTGTGTTTGCCGTTGAATTCTTGGAATTCTTGGACCGTCTGGATGACACCATGAGCCTTCTCCAACTCGCCGGCTTCAAGATTTCGTTATCGAAATGCAAGTTTGCCGTGCCCTTTGTTAAGTTTCTTGGCTTCCTGATTTTCGACAAAGGAAAAGAGCCGGACGCCTCCAAAGTTGGAGCCATGCTACGCATTCCTACACCTTTGACCTCAAAGCAACTGCTCTCCTGGGTTCTGACAGCCAACTTTTACAGGAGATTCGGTAGAAAATATTCGAAGATTGCTGCCCCCCTGCAAGCTGTTATTCGAAGACCTGAGTTCAACTGGACACTGGAGTGTCAACAAGCATTTGAGACCCTTCGTGCAGCCCTCACCTCGGCGCCAATCCTTGGACAGTTCGATGCTGTTGCGCCAACACCTGTTGCTACAGACGGCGCAGCCACAGCCCATGGTGCTGTCCTCTCTCAGAGGCAGATTGGCAAAGAGATTGTCATTAAGTATGCAAGCCGTGCTCTCACTGAACCGGAACGAAAGCTCCACTGCCCACCCAACAGACCAGAGACCACAGCGCCATCGGACACAACCGAAACAGCTACAGGACTACGATTTGTCCCCGTAACGATTTCAACGCATCAACAGAGCCCGAGACGGACTCATCAGAGACCCGGCCGGACCCCGGCCGTTCTCTCGGACTCAGCACCCTCAAAACTTTCGTCGTCTCGGACTCCGCTCCACGTGCCAAACTCCGTCTTCCTATGCCAAGCCTAGTCCCAGCGTTAAAATTATTTACAAAAAGAACTTTGTTAACCCTCAAAAAAAGAAAAAAAAAGGAGGTCGGATGTGAGCAGCGTGCCTGCTCACAGCTCCGAACGTGCCTCATATGGCCTCAGAGACAGGAAAAGAAGTAGAAGAAGTAGAAGAACGCCAGCCAGCCATGACGAGCCATCAGCCTTCACTCAGCCATCCCTTCATTATTTACTTTATTTTCATTCATTAAACATTTTTCTTATTCCCAAAGTCTCACACCATCATATCTGATGGAAGGGCTTTCGTCTCGGCATAACGTGTGAGATAATCGGTCGCGACGGTAATTCATAGGTTTCCTTGCGTCAATGGTGGGAACGGTCCAAGTGAATCCATTCGAATTTGCTAGAATGGGGCAGATGGTGGCGCTATAGGCTGAAGATGTCCTGCCGGTCTCGTCGGTGGTTTCTTCCGCCGTTGACACTCGTGGCAGGTGTAGTGATGGATTGTCTTTGCAAACTTGGGCCAGTAGTACTCCTCGCGCATCCTGGCAAGAGTCCTGCTGTAGCTATGGTGCCCGCCGTCGGATCATCGTGGCAGGCTTGAAATATCTCTTCTCGAAGACTGGAAGGTATCACCGACAGCCACGCCGTGTTGTTATCGCTGAAGTTCTCCTTGTGGAGCACACCTTGTCCGATGAAGAAGGTTGGCAATTTTCGTATCAAAACGCGGGGAACAGCGTTTCCTTGTCCCTCTAGGTGCTCGATGAGTCCCCACAGATCAGGATTATCTCTTTGGAGTGTTGCCATGTCACTGACATCTAGTGCGCCGTGGAAACACTCGTCATCGTCGTCTTCAATGCAGCCAGGCCCGTCCTTGATGAGGCACCGGGACAAACAATGGGCGTCACTGTGTTTTCGGCCGGACTTAAATATACCACGGTCATGTCAAACTCCTGCAGTCGCAGACACCACCTGGCGAGGCGTCCTGAGGGCTCCTTCAGATTCGAGAGCCAGACGAGCCAGTGGTGGTCTGTAACCACTCTCAATGGACTTCCCTAGTAGTACGGGCAAAACTTGGTTATGGCCCAGACGACGGAAAGGTAATTCTTTCCAAGTCGCAGAGTAATAATCCTCCGCCTTGGACAGTGTCCGGCTTGTATATGCGGTTATCTGCTCTGTTCCCTTCTGTATCTGAACCAGCCCCGCGCTAAGCCCCGTGTTACTTGCGTCCGTGGGAATTTCTGTTGGTGCCTGCTGGTCGAAATGGCAAAGGACGGTAGGTGTTTGAAGTCTTCGTTTAAGCTCGTCGAACACCCACTGGTGCTTTTCTCTGCATTGAAAATTTACGGCGTCTTTTGTAAGGTATGTCAGTGGCGCAGAAAGCTTCGCAAAATCTTCAAAAAAAAAAGCGCCTGTAGTAGGCATAGAAGGCCTGGAAACCTTCTCAAGGCCTTTTTTTCGACGGCGGAAAAACTTCGGCTACGGAGCGCGTTTTCTCGGGGTCAGGACGAACACCCTCGCTGCTCACGACGGGGCCTAAGAACTTGAGCTCAACATAAGCGAATCCGACTTTTCGTTGGCTTGAAAGTTTGTCCAGCGGCCTTGATGGCTTGAAGTACGGCCCGGAGTTGTCGTAAGTGCTCGTCGAAGTTGCTAGCGAACTCTACAACGTCGTCGAGGTAGACAAGAGAACTCTGCCATTTTAAGCCTGCTAGCACGGTTTCCACGACACGCTGGAAAGTTGCCGGCGCTGTGCATTGTCCGAGGGCATCACTTTAAATTTGTAAAGCCCGTTGGGTGTGACGAAGGCGGTTTTCTCCCGGTCCTGTTCGTCAGCCTTGATCTGCCAGTAGCCACTCTACGAGTCCATCGACGAAAAGTACCGGAAGTGGCACAGTTCAGACGGTCTAGAAGAGTATCGTTTATGCGGGGGAGTGAGTGGACGTCTTTCTTCGTCACAAGATTGAGTCGACGTTAGTCCACGCGGAATCTGAGGGTTCTGTCCTTCTTTCTTACGAGCACGACAGGTGAAGCCCATGGACTGCTTGACGGCTGGATGATGCCATCATCGAGCATTTCCTGAACCTGTTCTTGTATGACTTTCCTCTTTTTCAAAGAGGCGCGGTACGGTAACCGGAGGCTGGGTGCACGTCGCCGTCGGTAACAATGCGATGTTTCGCCACTGGTGTTTGGCGAAATTTTGACGACGTGGCAAAACAGTCACTGTGTTCAGAGAGGAGATCAACCAGTTTCCGGCGCTTTAGAGCTGGGAACTCGGGGTCGATGTCTAGCTGCGGCGGCGACGTGTTCGTGTGCTGTGACGACAAGGTTTCCTCAGAGATTGCGGTGACCATGGCTGGCGTTTGAAGTTCCTCGACGTAGCCCACGGTGATAATTTTCGTTAGGTGCTGCGGCTCCTTTCGAAAGTTCGTCACGGTAGCAGTTGTACGTCCTTCTTGGAGATCCGTTACGCCTCGTGCGACGCCAATTTTCTTTTCAAGGTGCAGTTACACGCTGCCTTCCAGAAGAGCTTCACCGCACACAGCTGCGTCGGTTATGACGATTACGTAAACACTCGACCGCAGCGGTAAGTTCACATGGTCGGCAATAACTTGGACAATGTTTGTCGGCGTGTTTGGTTCTACCGGCCGCGGAACAGGCATCCGCAGCGACAGCTGGTTTGACCCCAAGGTCGATGACGGCACCATACTCGCCGAGAAAGTCCATTCCGAGGATAACGTCCCTCGCACAGTCTTGCAGAACGACGAACTTAACAGGGCATGTCTCAACGCTGATCTCGACACGAGCAGTGCATCTCCCAACTGGTGTGATGAGCTGCCCCCTGGCGTTTCGTATTTGAGGGCCATACCACGGCGTTGTCACTTTTCTCAGGCGGTGAGAGAGCCCCCCACTCAAGACTGAGTAGTCTGCTCCGGTGCCCACGAGTGCCGATGTGTCGTAGCCGTCGATAACAACGTTTAGGTTGTTGGACACTATTGCAGGTGCGTCGTTGCGATCCGTGGTGTCGGGAGAGTGGGAGGGCTGCGGCCGTTCTTGGATGCTCTTCACTTCGGTCACCTTCAGCAACGCCACCTCTAGGCGTTGCCGCACTTAGTTTTTTCGGCGACGCAGAAGAGACAGGCTCTCTCGGCGGGGTTGGGGCGCTGGAGACGCTGAACGTCATAGCGATGGTGAGTGGGATTCATGGCGGAGAGACGGCGCTGAGGAGGGCGAGCGTCAGAGGTACTCCTTGATGTTAGGAGGGGCCGTACTTTGGACGTGCGTCGTTCTCGTGGAACCCACGCAGCCCAAGTCAACAGTAGGGGCACCCACGGTTGGTGTGGTCGGCTTCCCCGCAGTAGTAGCAGAGTGGGCATTGGTTGGACGTTCGCCATATGTCGGTCTTTCTCGGCGGAGGGTCGTTCCGGGCGGACGTACTGGGCTTGTTCTTCCTGACGCTAAGGATACTGCGGCACTGGGGTGTCTCGTCGGGGTGATGCCGGGGCTTGGCGGGGAGCTTACGGTGGTCGTCGGGCCGCGGCGGCGTAGCTCACTGGCGGTTCCTCTGCCGCCGCCACGGTGACGGGTACCCCTGGTTGGATCGCCCGTTACCCTTCTTCGCGGACAACCTCGGCAATGGAGAATGTTGAAGGACGACTAGCGGGAGACAGCAACCTTCGCAGTTTCTCCCGGACGACCTCTCAGATAATTTCGCGGATGTCCAGTGTACCACGAGTGTCTTTGCCGCTTAGCAGCGTGGATGCCGCGACGCCTGGATGTCGCTCGTTGTGGGAAGCGCGCGCTTGGAGGGCGCGCGTGATGTTTGTTGCCTCAGTGACGAAGGCTTCGACGGTTGCTGGCGGGTTGCGTACGAGGCCTCCGAAGCTGTCTTCCCTCACCCCGCGCATGAAGACCCGCAGCTTCTTGTCGTTTGCGGCTTTTGGGTCGGCACAGGCGCTCAGACGCACGACATTTTCCACGAAGCTTGCGACGCTTTCACTGGGGCATTGGTTACGGATCCGGAGAAGATACCCTGCCTTCTCCCGTCAGTGTTGGGTGACAAACGTCCGCTTGGACTCGGCCACACAAATGTCCCACGACGTAAACGATGCCTTGTAGTTCTCTAACCAGTGCCTCGCAATACCCTCCAGCGAAAAGTAGAGGTTCTGCAGGCACTGTTCCCCAGCCCATCCGTTGTGGCGCGCCACCCGCTCGTAATGTTGAATCCAGTCCTCGACGGTCTCCGTGGATCTCGCCGCGGAAAGGAGTCGTCGTACGAGGAGCGACGGGCAGGTAGACAATAAAAGGGGCGACCAGATTCTGCTCGGACATCGTCGTCGTCTTAGTTTTCGACTTCTCGGGTAAAAGTCCAAACTCAGGGGGCTGTCCTTGGGTGCGGCGGCTGGCTCGGATATCGGGCTCGTGGACGAGGATTAGCTCTCCGGGACTTGAAAAAGATCGTGTCCGACATCTTCCGAGGGATACGTTTCACTGGCATAGAATGCGGTATCCAGCACCTGCACCAAAATGTCACAAATGGCAATTGATGAGGCGACGAAAACTCAAACTAAACGTTTAATGGGGCGAACATGTGTCCATAACAAAATAGAAAAAGGCTAGCTTTGCAGGCGTCGATGGCGGCGTGACAGCAGGATCAAGCGCTGGGGCGAGATTGACACCGGCTCACCACGTGGAGCCCTTTTGCACGCCCGGCGCACCTCGCACTCCGACGTCCTTTCACGGCAAGGTGTGTAAAGACGTGGAAGACTGGATTGAACAATATGACCGCGTTGCCCAACACAATGGGTAGGCAGATGACCAGCACCTGCAGAACCTCGATTTGTCGTGGAAGAAACTGGCAGGCACTGGATTGAGAACCACAAATGCTTCTCAGTCTCTTGGGAAGTTTGCAAGATCGAACTAAAGCGTAACTAAAAACAGTGTGCGAGAGTCTTACTGGTTCCTTTGATTCTCTGTGTATGCTGATACTGATCCTAAGCGGCGATGTATCGAACTCAACCCTGGGCCTACTGTGGAGAAACAACTTGCGGCAATTTTAGCCAACCAGCAAAGTTTATCGGCTGACATAAAGTCAATGCAAACAAAACTCGAGCTACACATGTCTGGCACTAACGAACGCCTAACAGCAATAGAGTCAACAATTAAAGAATTATCAAAGGCTCCCCCAAAGGTAGAGCGGTGTGAGCAAAACCTAAAGCGCTTATCCGACAAAGTAACATTTTTAGCCGAGAAAGTAGACGACCTAGAAAACACAGGAAGGCGTAATAATCTAATTATTCATGGGATAAAAGAGGTAAAAGATAAAAGTACAATGGAGTTAAAAGAACTGGCGCTTCAAAGTATTTTTGAAGAGAAGCTAGGTGTTACCGTTGCCAGTGTTGAGAGGATACATAAACTGGGGCGTTTGATGGAAGGTAAACGGAGGCCCGTAATTCTGCGTCTGTACGATTTCAATGAAAACCTAGATATCCTTCGTAACGCTCGTAAACTGAAGGGGTCGCAAGTGTTTATATCTGAAGACTTCTCACGTAGGGTGCAGCTAGTACGGAAAGAACTCTGGAACAGCATAAAACATACTCGAAAGCCAGATGACAAAGTATCTTTACGTTACGATAAATTATTAGTCAACAGCGAGATATATACCTGGGACGAGTCAACGCGCTATCGAATGAAATTATCAAGCTCAGTGCACACCCAACAGAGTGATTCATAGCTACTACCACGGAAGCATGTTGTGTCACCAGCATCTGTGTCGAAACTTGAGGCACTACTTATTAACTGTCGCAGCATAAAAAATAAAATTGATGACTTTGCTGAACTTGTCGCTACGACGCAACCTAGCATTGTAATTGGTACGGAATCTTGGCTAACCGAAGAGATAGCTGACGAAGAAATTTTCCCTTCCAATTATTCTGCCTATCAAAAGGATAGAACTACGCATGGTGGTGGTGTTTTTTTACTAATCGCAAACAACCTTCAGAGTTCGCGAATAAATGTTCCTTGTTCATCGTGTGAATCGGTTTGGTGTAAGATTTATCTAGATTCCGGGGAAACCATAGCTATCGGATCATACTGTTATCCCTGTTATCCCTATCTGACGAGCTGTCTTCCATTTCAAGTGATTATCTTGTACTTGGGGGTGACTATAACCTGCCTGACATAACATGGCATGATAAGCAAATGTTAACTACCGGCTCTTCGATATTATACGCGACATTTTCTCCATTTGTTTCATGCTTTGGGTTATCTCAATACGTCACTGAACCAACCACAGTGGACTTCAATAGAGCAAGTACACTAGACCTCCTTCTTTGCAATTCCAGAACAGCTATTTCTGCAGTCACACACCTTCCGGGGATTAGCGATCACGACATAGTTACAGCAAGTATACAGTGTAAACGTCCGCTATCGGCTCGGCAGTCTTCGCGCAGGATTTATTTTTACGATCAGGGCAATTACGCTAGCCTTGCTGACGAACTTGTAACGTTTTTTGCCATTTTTGAAATGCACAGCTATGAGATGGACGTTGGAACCCTGTGGAACATTTTTAAAACTAAGCTTACTGCCTTAATTGACACTTACATTCCACACAAGCTAATCTCTCCAAGAAAGCAAAAAAAAAAAAAAAACCTTCGATAAATAAAGAGTTACGGCAAATTTTGGGGAAAAAGAAGCGTGCATGCTTAACTTTCCGCAGGACTTCTATTGCCGCGTCCCTTATTCGGTTACGCGACCTAAGTAAACTCTTCAAAAAGAAACTCAAATTAGCTAAAAATGCTTTTCAGGGCGCTTTAAGTGATCGTCTTTAGAGGAGCCCTAAAGAATTCTGGAAACTGGTAAAAGCAACAAGAGGGACCAGGTTTTCATGCCATCAATTGAGGAACTTGAACAGACCATATAGACGCTTTCAGCGAGTCAGTTACTCGAGCTGCCACCAGTCGGCGCGCCCTTCGTGCGCTTTCCGGGCCGCCATAGCCGCCCTTCAGTTTATCGCCGTTGCTCCGCGTTGTGTGCTGCACAGGCCACTATCGGAGCTTCGTTTTCGCGTTCATTTACGTTCCGCGTTGAAATCTTGTATTTTATTTAGGTCTTTTCGATATTTAGGACTTTCATTTAATCATTTGATATTCATATTTCGACATAGCTCTTGTATTTTCTTATTTATGGAATGGAATCGGACAGCGAATGGGTCGACGATACAAGATTACGAGGCTTCAATGACCATGTAAGTTCATCCCATTCCCATTCTTACGTTTTTGTTACTAATAAAGGGCAGTCAACACTATTGCGACATATGGAAATTGCAACTGACGCAGTAAGGCTATCGCAGTCGTGCTTCTCGCAGCATGTGCGCGCTCGTTTCCGTAAAGCCGACTAGCATGTCATCGATTTAGCGTGCGACGAGACGAGAGACGGAGATTTTTTGTTTGTTTTGTTTTTGTTTTATTTACAAATACTGTCGTTCGTCGCATCGCTCGGTTTTTTGTGGTGTCTAGAAAACGTCACTCACCATCTTGGTCGCTTGCTCCGTCGCTTCCATGCGGTTTGCCTCGTCGCGCGACTGACTGAGCGACAGCGAAGAAGCCGGGTCGCCGTCGCTTATCTGGTCGCTCGCCAAATCGCTTACATGCGGTTTATACTCAATTAATTTCCATGCACACAGCATTGAACCATTGGGGCCTGGATATTAAGTATAAACCGCATGCAAGCGATTTCACGAGCAACGAGGCAAGCGACGGTGACCCGCTTCGCTGTTGCTCGGGCAGTCGCGCGACGAGGCAAACCGCATGGAAGTGACGGGAGCAAGCGACCAAGACGGTGAGCGACGTTTTCTAGAAACCCCAAAAACCGAGCGATGCAACAGGCGACAGTGCGAAATCTTCGTCGCTGACTCTCGTCGTTGTCGCCGTCGCTGGTCTCGTCGCACGCTAAATCGCTTACATGCGGGTCGGCTTTACGGAAACAAGCGCGCACATGCAGCGAGAAGCACGACTGGATAGCCTTACTGCGTCAGTTGAAATTTGCATATGTCGCAATGGTGTCGACTGTCCTTTATTAGCGAGAAAAAACGTTAGAATTGGATGAACTTACATGGTCTCTGAAGCCATAATCTTGTATCGTCGATCCATTCGCTGTCCGATTCCATTTCATAAATAAGAAAATACAAGAGATAATGTTGAAATATTGATATCAAATGATTAAATGAAAGCCCGAAATATCGAAAAGACCTAAAGAAAACGCACGATTTCAACGCGGAACGTAAAAGAACGCGAAAACAAAGCTCCGGTAGTGCCCGGTGCAGCACACAACGCGGAGGAACGGCGAGAAACTGAAGGGCGGCTATGGCGGCAGGGTCACGTGACGCCAAGATGGCGGCGCCCATGAAATGTTGCCTGAAAGGGTCTATACGATGACCAAGCAAAAGCTACGTACTATCGCGGACAATATCAGCTGAAACAGCGCTCCGGCCAGCGGACGGTACTACCTGCGCCGCCTGTCGCCTCGCTCCCCACACATGGCGCACCCTTAGTCCGAGATGAATTCTCACTTGCGCTCGCTGCGCCACTGCGCTCTTCCGGCTGTCTGCAAGCGAGACGGTGGGTGCGATAGCGGGAATGTGTGGTAGGGCGGTGGGGGGAACAAAAGATTACCCTTGTCGTCCCCCTTTTGGTATTGATTTACTTTACTCTATCGCGCAAAATCCCGTAGGAAAAACGCTGACTGGTGAAGAAAAATATTGAAGTATCTTAAATTTCAACTGCGATTACCGTTTTTGAAACTCATATCAAAATACGTTGCAGGTTGTTTTTGTCTGATTATAGGTGCATGCACAAAGTGGTACATCGTAAAATATAGGCCAAAATCTGCATGCCGGATTTAGTTCGGCTCCAAAGTATTTTTTTTTCTGTTTCACTGATCACAGATGTTAAAAAAAACGGTAAGCATACATGTTACTGAGAAGGTTCTGTAACCTTGCTTAGTATAAAAATGTTCAAAAATATTATTTCTTTATTACTGGGTCCACGTGTTTGTTTCAAGCAAACAAGGTGCTGACAAGACACCAGTTTTTTGTTCACGAATTCCTAGTCTTAATAAGGTGGGACAAACAGTCATATATTTGTCACGAGAAGGAGACTGAAACTTAATCGAAAGAATATTTGCAGAGGGCATTGTCAGACACAAATGATTAATTGTCGGCGTTGAAGTTCAACTGCGCTATACAAGAAGATCGGGATGAAGGAGGCACCCCTCAAAAAGTATGCGTGGTTAACGGCGTCAAACAGTGTGTCGCAACCGTAGCATCAAGCTTTGCTCCAATCGGCAGAAATCCAGTTCAGGGGTTCCTGAGGCGCAGTAAAACTTGCAAAATAATTTAATGCCGCGTCATTCTCCCCTGACCCGCGACCACGGCTCTAATCCTGTCTGGTAAGAAATCATAGAGCGCGGCCACGAAGTCTGGCTCAGCCCCGAAGCCACTCCCATTCACCTCCCATTGCTTTCCACAATTTGTGGGCAGTGGCGCAGTGGAGGGGACGCCGTGACATGGCTACCTTGATGCGCCACCAAATGTTTTCGATGATATTCAGATCGGCTCCTTCTAGGGGCCAAGGCAGCTTCGTCAGGCAGCGCTCCTCGAGGAGATACGAGCGTGACAGCGCATTTTCCACTTCGGCGCTTTCTTGAAATGCACCGAAATGCATGATAGCTGAAACGTGAACATTGGGCTAGCAGACGGCCGGAAGAGCGCACTGGCGCAGTGAACGCAAGTGATAATTTATCTCGGCCTCAGGGTGCGCCGTGTTTAGGGAGCGATGCAACAGGCGGCGCAGGTAGTACCGTGCACAGGCCGGAGCGCTGTTTCAGCTCATATTGTCCGCGATAGTACTTTAGTAGATACCTCCAATCAGTTTTTTCTCCCCCGATAACTGCGGTGCACTTGACTCTGCCCAACGCAGTAAATCAGTTGCGTGACATGCCGGAAATTGAATTCCACTCTGACGGACTGGTTAAACTTCTGGGGTCACTTAAACCTGATAAGTCTCCAGGTCCTGATGGCATTCCTAATAAGATTTCTAAGGAATGTGCTGGTATACTCGCTATGTTCTTGCACGTCCTCTATATTTTGCCTTCTGACTGGAAGAAAGCTCATGTTGTGCCTTTGCATGAAAGCGGCTCCAAAAACAAAGTTGAAAATTACAGGCCCATATCGTTGCTAAGCACGTCTTCTAAACTTATGGAACACGTGATCTACACAAGTATTGCTCAACATTTACAGTCAAATAATTTTTTCACTCCATCCCAGCATGGGTTCCGCCCAGGCTTGTCATGCACAACTCAGCTAGTGGAACTCTATCCTGACCTGGCATACGCCTAGGCCTTCAAACAATTTGTATTTTTCTTGATTTCGGAAAGCTTTTGATTTCGTGCCGCATAAATTTATTCTGCATAAAATGATGTCCTTAAAAATAGATGGTAAAGTTCTTGGATGGTTAGCAGATTACCTAAGTGGCAGGACTCAAGCAGTGGTAATTAATGGCAAGTCATCTGATTTTATTTCCGTCACTTCTGGTGTACCCCAGGGCTCGGTGTTGGGGCCGCTTTTATTTTTAATATTTATCAATCATATTTTGTAGACGTTTTTTCTAGTATACGCCTGTATTCTGACGATTGTATAATTTATCAAGCGGTAAGTTTTTTCAACGATTGTATCACTCTGCAGGCCGACGTTGACCGCATAGCAAACTGGTGTAGCACTTTGAAAATGGATTTGAACGTTAACAAATGTCACTTTGTCCGTGTAACTTAAAAGCGTAACCCTATCACCAACATGTACCAGATTAACGACATTCCCATCAACATGTCACTACAAGTAAAATATATAGGCGTTTACTTTTCCCATGATTTGTCATGGCGCTTTCACATTGAGTATATGACTGCTCAAGCTAATCGGATGCTAGGCTTCCTCAAACGTAACTTCAAATATTCTCCTCAAGAGGTCAAAAACACTCTGTATCTCACAAATATTCGGCCCATTCTAGAGTACGCTTCAGAAGTTTGGGATCCCCACCAGCAGTACCTGATAAATAATATAGAACTGATACAAAACAGAGCCACCAGATTTGTCCTTAATGCATACTCGCGTGGTCAAAGTGTAACTGCCATGAAACGTGAACTTAACTGGCAGCTTCTACTGAATCGTCGTAAATGCTTCCGCCTGAAACTCCTACACAGCATATGTTACGATCAGTGTGGAATCGACAAAACGCAATATTTACTTCCACCTCACTTCATCTCTCGGCGCCTGGATCACAGCAGAAAAATTAGGCCTTTTACCAGCAAAACAGACATTTGCAAATACTCATTTTTTTCTTGCACAATACTCAACTGCAACCAGTTACCTGAAGAGATTGTCTCAACAAACGTAAACTCTCAATGTTATCTCGCATTGTCAGACTCTCAAAAGCTTGTTATTCCAACAAACTTCAGCTTTGTCTGTATATATTTACGAGTGCAGTGTCTAGCTTTACGCTGGTTTGAGTTTTTGTTTGTTTTAATTTTTATGTTAATTGCTCCGGGTAAGTCACCTTTTGAGTTTTGACTGTTTAAGGGGTACTCCGCCGATTTTTGAGCTACCTCAACTAACTATATTTTCTGACTCCCCGGCCTTTGCCCTTTCTGGTATGCTATTTAGTATCGTGAAACTCATAATAGTTATTGCGAAATCGGCAAATGAAAATGATGCAAAAACAAACATTCAAATATACCCGCCCTTTTCAGGGCCGTGACGTCAGTGGAAGGTTAGCTTGCCAGTCGGGCGAGCAGTCTCAAAAATAGAATATGCCAATCATTTGTTCCGTGCTGGAGCGCGGGGACTGGAGCGAGCTTCCAAAGCATTCATTTGACACCATGAAACTGCTTCGAATCAGTTGAGAACAAATGCTACAGTCCAAAGAGTGAACCCCTGCACTTCCAATGACGTCACTTCTTCATTGTTGCCAGTAGAGACTTTCAGTTTGAAAAACACGGTGAGGACCAAAATTGTAAATTCAGTACCTTCGTGAAAAAAAATTATTTTGACCTAATATTTGGGATACTATTTTGGCGATGTTGTTTGGCGAGCTTAGCAAAATTTCAAGCAAATCGGGGACCATGAAGAAATCGGCGGAGTACCCCTTTAAGCAATTAAGTGTTCTTTGGCGTCATGTTCATTTTGTATTTGCCCCTCCCCCACTATAATGCCCTCACGGACGCTGTGGGGTTATTTCAATAAATAAAAAAAAATAAAAAATGTACGTCGGCCAACATCGACGAGAGGGGGGAGCTAAAACCTAAATCGGTCCAGGACACGGCTCGAACGAGAGCATTACCGCCTTCACGGAGGATGTTTTGCACCTGTCGAGCGCCCGCGCTAACCCTTATGCTACAAAAGAGAAGAAGCTGAGAATCCTCATGTCCCTCATGTGAGGGACATCATCTTCGGCAGCCTTGACCGCAACCCTCCGACAACAGTCGAAGGGTTCATCACCAAGGTTTTCAACGTTGAACGTGCACTGCATGCCCGAGCCAGTCACTATCAGCAACTCTCCAGTGTCTCGACACTTGAGTCGACCACTTAAGCGCGACATCATACACGATGTCGCCTGTTGTCATGTAACGAGATGTGACAACAAATAAAACTTGATTTGATTTGATGTTGTCCAGGAAGTGAACAGGAAGCTACATCCTGCAACCAGTCGCCCTGCTTTTATTTCGATTGCTGAGATAGTTCGGGAAGAAGTTAAGCAGGCATTTCCACCGGAGACTTCTGCAAGCGAAGCGGCATCTGACGAAACCAGGGCGACTTACCCCGCAGTGGCACGACGACCGCCACCGGCTGCCCATTAGTATGTCCGTTCAACGAGACACCCCAACACCACAGTATTCTCGACGTCGGGAAGAACCAGTGTAGGCCCGCACTCAACAAAGTACACCGAGGAAGGCGGACAACCACTCTGCTACCATAGCGTGAGGCCGACCATGTCTACCGAAGGTGCCCGTGCCAGTAAATGGGCCTGCGAGGGTTAGTGCCGAACGACCCTTGACCACGTCTCGAGACGCGACCGCGGCACATGGGGGAGTATCTTCGGCGGCCTCTGTCCCTAATGCCGACACTACTCCGAAGCTCCTAATCCCTATCACCTTGACCGGAGGTAAGCACGACACATGCTTCTACACTAAGCATGACAAAGCAGGTGAGCAGCAATGCAATGACAGTTGATTTGGTGCCGGTCGTCGTCCAAGGGCAATAATAGTTTGCCGACATCAATTATCTGTGTCCACTCCACGAAGCTCACGATTTGCAACTTTGAGAAAGAATGCCGCTGAGTGGCTTGAAGAAATGAAATGGAATAGTTAATTGGTCGTTCTCAAAGACTGGACACCAAGCATTACCCGACTTCACTTTGCCACACGAGACTTACACAAGTTGCAGTGGTTGCGGCATGCAGAAGAAATAACCATTGCGGAATGGAATTGAAGTAGGTAGGATGGATGGATGGATGCTAACGGCTGCACCCTTTATTTCGGGCGGTAGCTTGCGCCACCTAGCCTAGTTGTAAGTGATTCAATTTTCCCTAGATGATTTCCACCAGTCTTCCAATCTCCTCTTTGTTATTAAAATGCACTTATCATCCATTCTTCCATTCTCGCCTCCAAACCCCAGCGCTCGGGCCCAATCCGCCCCCCTTTCCGGGGGGGGGGGGGGGGGGGGGGGGGCGCAAACTCTGTGCACCTCAACACCAACAACGAGCTCTCTCGTGAATTATCATACCAAAGTTCCTTCCTTATTTCCTGTTTTCGTCCCCTATATATAGTTAAAGCTGATTTTCTCTGCATTCTTTCCCCTAGATCTTCTTCTCGGCTTCTTTTATTTCCTTTTTCACTGAGGCAGTCTGTTCTGCATCCACAGTTGACGGTTGGTATTTTAATTTTAGTGTTCGGGTTCGGTTTGTCAATTTAGTGTTCAAACTTTTCATGTACAGATGCTTATGTACCACCTTTCTCGCCCAAAGTGTGTCCTCAATTTTGTCCCGTTTTTGTTAAAATTTCAACTTACTTATCGCCTCTCTAGCTTCGAATGATGCCCAGGCCATTCTGCGCAAATGTATTCTTCATAAATAAATAAGGGATTACAACAAAGCCGACTACAAGTCTATTACCGCTGAACTAGAGGCATTTTATGTGTTTTTCAGGGAGGCGTTCCATAGTTACTCCATTGAGGAAAACTGGCTTCGTTTTGAAAATAGATTATCCATTCCTCGCAAATAAATACGTGCCTCTGGTGAACATCAGGACAGATAGTCACAACCCCTGGTACACTAAAGAAATCAAGCGACTAGGCAATAGAAAAAAAGATTATTCAAGCGTGCTAAACAGAAGCCCTTAAACAAAGAGACACAAAACAAATATGAAGAATACGAAAAATTATATAGATATGGAATTACAAAAGCCAAATCAAAATTTTACGGTACCGACCTTTTACAAGTATTAACCGACAAACCCAAACAGTTCCGGAACGTAATCAATCCTAAGCCGTTCACTCCTCTTGCTCTCACCAATGACGAAGGTCTAGTTCTCTCCGACGACCAGTGTACTGATTGCCTAAACAGCTATTCTTGTTCCGTGTTCACCAACGAAAATATTAACAACATTCTGGTACTTCCTGCCCTTACTCATCCGTCTGTGGAAACCATTACCATCGACTATTCTGGGGTTATCAACGCCATTGAAAATCAGAAACTTTCCTCGAGTTCTGGCGATGACCTTATCAACTCAAAAATATTTAAAAATACGAAGCATGCATCATCTGTTTTTAACCGACATTTTTCGTTAATCCCTTTCGTCAGGTATCGTCCATTGTGACTGGAAAATTAGCCGCGTCATCCCCATGCACAAGTCTGGAAACCAAAATTTGCCTTTAAATTATCGCCCAATGTCACTGACCAGCATTCCTTCAAAAATCTTGCAACATATCATATTTTCTAATGTTATGAGTTATATTGAATCTAATGGCCTTCTTACCATAAACCAACACAGATTCAGGAAAGAATTCTTATGCGAGACACAAGTCCTCGAATTTTTACATAACATTCATTCTAATTTGGAACATAAACAACAAACTGGCGCTATCTTCCTTGATTTTTCAAAGGCCTTCGATACAGTACCACATAACCGCCTTATAATGAAACTTCACCAGTTAAAAATTGACCACTTCATTATTACTTAGATTTCTAAATTTCTTTCTGATCGCTGTCAATATACCGTTACTAATAACTCAGCATCATCCAAAATGAGCGTAACATCATCAAGGAAGCGTGCTCGGACCACTCTTTTTTTTTTAATCTACATCAATGACCTCCCTCTTTGTGTTTCGTCGACCACCCGCCTTTTCGCAGACGACTGCGTAATCTACCATACTATCTCGAGCACCAGTGACCACTCATCCCTGGAAACTGACTGGTCATCCATTGCAAAATGGTGTGATAATTGGCAGATGTCACTAAACCTAGATAAATGCAAAGTACTCACCTTTTCTCGTCTTTTGTCACCGTCTTCCTATAACTACAGCATTAACAATATTATACTCGGTTCATCCTCATCTTGCAATTATCTTGGTCTTCATATAACCACCGATCTAACATGGACCACCCACGTCAATCACATTGTTGCTAAGGCAAAGAGCACACTCGGTTTTCTCCAACGGAACATAAGACTCGCACCCCATAAAGTAAAACAAATTGCATATCTAACGTTAGTACGCCCAAAACTAGAATACGTTGCATCCATATGGTCTCCTAGAACGTGTCCAAAGAAGAGCATTACGATTTATTTATTCTGATTATTTTTTTTCATACAAGTGTGTCTGAACTGCGTAAACAAGCAAACTTCCCTGAACTCACTTTAAGGCGGAAAATATTTCTTTTGACACTGTTTTACAAGATTTACCACCCTAACCCAACAGTTAGAAATAAACTATATCCTCCTACCACTTCTTTTTTTCCGAGATGAGATAACAGCTGTAAAATACAACTTATATATGCATCCCGACTTCTTACGCTAACTCTTTCATACCTTTTACAATTAATGAATGCAATTCTTTGCCTAACAAAATAGTCACAGCTCACAATATTTAAAAAAGTGATAGGCGAATTTTTAAAATCCACAATGAACTAGCACTTTTTGAACATAAGTGTATGTGAACGTTTTGTCATCTTTTGTTGATTTTGTTGATTCTTTTTGTTTTGTTGTTCATGAGTGTATAATATGCTTGTATGCCTTTCTTATTGTCCTACGAATATGAGCTGCCCATAACTTGTATAATGCCCTGTTTTAGGGCCTTCAAGGTACTAATAAATAAATATATAAATAAATGTCTCCTTGCGCTCCTTCAATTGGTGTATTCCCAGGTGCCCCCAGTGCCAGTCTGCCCACGCTCCTCTGCCGTGTCTGTCAGCTCGAGTGGACCTCAAATTCGATGCATATTACCGCATTGCCAGAAGACAATCCCGTACCACCACTCATTTCCATATTCCCCGAACAACTTCATATATTGTAATTCCATAGTGCCCTATGGTTCATGATCACTGCATTCCTTTTTTCTTTCTTTAGCATATTTTTCCTGTTCATTGTTTTCCCTCATTGAGCCATACTTCCTAGGTAATTATACTTCTCTACGTGTTCTATTTAAACGTCTTGAAAATTCAGCGGGTCCCTCATCTCATCGTTATAAGACATTATTCCGAACTTGTCGGTACTGAATCTCCTTTCTCTCCACAGGTCTTAATCAACTCCCGTAACCTACCCCGGCTATCTGCTAACAGTACAATGTCGTCTGCGTAGAACATTCCTGGTATAACTTGGTTTACTTTTCCCCCTCTCTCCAAATAGGTGGCATTCACTTGACGTCACTCGCTAGGTTCGCTGGCATCGCCCACCACGGTCGCCATCTTCGAGGTCTCTTGCTATCGCGAATGCCATCTGGCCGGACCTTTTGAGCGTGGTTTAGCAGCATTTTACAACTTTAAAGGGTCTTTCTGACCGAAACTAGGGGTTATTCTTATACTTTGGTGCTTTTGAAGCGCCGTAGGAGTATTTTTTTGTGTGTTTTAGTTCGTTTTTCTCGCTATCGGACTCGTTCACCGCGGCCGCCTTGCTCCCTCGGCTCCACGAAGCGCTCCGTGTCTCCCGCCGTGCCGACGGCGGTAGCTCTTGCAAGAACTGATTTTCTACTTTGATGTTTTTTTAGCACGGTGTTATTACTCTTTGTTTTGTTTTGCTAGTTTCTTTATTGTTTTTCTCTAGCGAATTTTCTGTAACCGTGTTGCTCCATCGCCTCTGTGTCGTACATACGTCGTGCCTTCGGTGTTCGTTCCTGTGCAAAAACATACCGTGCGGCTCACAGAGTGCGCAGCTTATGACAAATGCGGCGCATTTTTCATTAGCCCAAGTGATTTAAAAACCGCATGTAAGCGATTTGGCAAGCGGCGAGACAAGCGACGGCGACCCGCTTCGCTGCCGCTTTGCTGCCGCTCGGTCACTATAGCGCGATGAGGCAAACCGTATGAAAGCGACGAGAGCACACGACCAAGGCGATGAAAGCTAAGTTTTCTAAAAATCCCAAAACCGAGCTACGCGACGAGCGACAGTGAAGGGTGAACCGCATGTAAGCGATTTAGCGAGCGACGGCGACAGCGACGGGAGTCGGCAACGCGCGACGGAGATTTCTCACGGTCGGTCGTCGCGTCGCTCGGTTCTTGGATTTCTAGGAAACGTCGGTAATCGCCTTGGTCGCTTGCTCCCGTCGTTTTCATGCGGTTTGCCTCGTCGCGCGAGTGACCGAGTGACAGCGAAGTGGGTCGTCGTCGCTTGTCTCGTCGCTGTCGCCGTCGCTCATCTCGTCCCGTCGCTCGCTAGATTGCTTACATGCGGTTCAGCCTTTACACACGGTACTCAGCGGCAACAAGGAAACTAAAACGGCCCGCCCTCGAGATAAACCTTTTTCTCTCTTTTGATCAACGAAGCTTCTTCAACTATATGAAATTAGCACACACTAACAACGTACGACTGCGTACCCAAGCCTGTCAAACCGCGACCTCGAAGATGGCGGATCGACGGTGGCGCTCCCTGGCAAAATCTAACCTCCAGGCCTGGTGAATACCTATTATATGACACATCAAAACATAAATTGCATTATTCTAATTTCTTTTCCATTCTTCTCAGGTGTATCGTAAAAAGTAGACGTAACCCTGCCTGAATCCTTTTTTTTTTTATTTTTGCCGGTTCTGTAATTTCTGCTTTCCCTGTGTGGGAACCACGTGTTCTTTCTATCTAGGCCTAGCACACGCAGGTCGTGGGGATCGCTGTGGCAGCGGCTTGCCGGATACAGGACAAGGCCGCATTCCTCGAAGAGGGCCGTGTCTACCTCGTCCCTTTTGGATGAATCAGCCTCTGGCGCACCCTTGAGAATGATTATGGATGCGGCCGATCTGCGGGATAAGCCATACCACCTACCACGGGCGCGTCCATTTCCCGAGGGCTAGATAAGCCGGCCCCGAGCGGCGGCCGAGACTCTCTCGTTGGGGGAGGCTCTGGGCCACGGAGCCTCTTTCTTTTTCAGTTTCCCCCTTTCCACGAATCTCCCTAATACTGCTGCGTGGGCCCCCTCCAGGTGAGTCTGTCTAATACGACAGGGCCGACATTTTCCGTTCTTTTCTTTTATTAGTTTGGCCGACGGGCAAAAGTGTGGTGGCACAGAAGCGAATAAAACACGTCAGTCTGCGGACCCACGGACATCCGTATTCACCAGGCGCGACTAACTAGCGCCGTTTTAAGGTTAGTAGCACGACTAAGTAGTCGCGAGCTAAACGAGAAATCCGCGGCTAACGCGCGATTATGTTCTGCGGTATTCACGAGCGCGAAGCGAGCGGGTGACTATCTAGTCAGAACTAACAAGCGAAAGTGACGTAAAAAGATAGGTCACGCATATGCATGCTTAAACGCCACTACGTAAATGAGTATTTTATCGTATGAAAACTAAGCCAAGGCCAGGATTGGGAGACATTTGCTTTAGTTCCCCCAGGAACTCCCAGATGGCGCGACGAGCGGACTACGAGCGAAGAAGCGGGAAGCGGGGTCGGACGCGCTGAGCCGATGATCACCGCTAGGCACCCTTCGTCTTCCCCTTCCTATCCCCTCGAAGTGAGAGAGAAGTTTGCGGGTGGGGTGGGCGGTGGTCAACTGGGTCGGCTGGTCGTGCGGTCCAGCCGTCGGGCACAGGAGCACATCGCTTCAAAAAGGAGGTGTTCTAAGCAACCAGTCGCTTACTGTTTCTGGCAGGGATTTTTTTTTTTTTTCTGCTGATGTTGAAAAAGAATATTACTTTTATTTGATATAGGTCCGTCAGCTCTGACAAACTTATATTTTCCTAATTTAAAGGCAAATATTACGTGCCTAACATCACAAAACTTCAAACATATAACAACATTGACTTTCGAGTGTATCGGTCTGAAGATCAAGATGCAGTATGGTTGTTTCCGAATATATGCGTATATGCTTACGCATGTGACCTGGATTTGCAACTAAAACGCAAGACCTTCTTACTCAGATTTTCAGGGGCCGCACTTGAAATATCCGACTCCGAAAGCTTTGCAAACTAAGCATGTGTTTTGTATAGAGAACACTAGTAACGTCGGTGCTATTATACTGCATAAAGAGACCAATGAATAACGTTCGTGTTAGAGGGGTACTAAAGATTCTACTGAACGTGGATTCATCGGATAACTTAGTAATCGCTTAACGCTGTTTTATTCATGTTCAGGTTAGGAAATTTATAAACGTTACAATTTCAAAGCGGATTTCTAGGCCTCCGCTGTGAATATTATATGAGCGTATCAGATTCACGTCTCAACGTTAAAAGAACTAGCTTTGCCCCCGTTATCACGCGCTACAAATAGTGATGTCCTGATGATCACTACGTAGTTTCCATGAGCACAAAATCTTAGTATTTATTCTATTCACATTTCATTCTTCTGGATGGAAGTAAACAATCAAAACTCGTAATTAGCTTCTAAGGTGGCAAAAAAAACAAAAAAAAACATTCGCACATAAAAAGAAAGTTTTACATCTGAATTTTACGGTTGCGACCGCTGAAATTGAAGAAAACTTTCTGATACGCGGTCAGTTATCCAAAACTAAGACGCGAGTTTGCCGAATTGTTTTTCTTCCAGGGTGAAAAGCAGTTTGCTGTAAAGAAAAGAAAGAAAAACAAGACACAACGCTTTTTTGCGACTTTTAGGGTTACATTGTCCTCAACCTACTTTCCTACGGGACAGAAACAAAGCAAACCCCTTCCTTATGCTTGCAAACAGCTAACAGCTAATATGCCTAGTGAAGCCTATAAAAGGGTAACGGCCAGTCCGACTAAAGAGCTAACAACAATCCTGTATTGTGACGACTGAACGTAACATATAAATATGACATTGAAAAAAAAAAAAAAAAAAAAAAAAACGTTATGTACGTTGGGGTAGCGTTGGAACAGAGGGAGAGGAGACGGGTTCGATAGCCCGCCCCTCTCCTCCTATAAAAATTGCAAAAATTCGAAGTAAACAATGCGATGAGGGGCCAGAAAAACGTTCTCGACTCGCCTAACACGTACACACACATTATCACCACCGTCAATGGCCGTTGCCACTGTCACCCCTGATATGGAAGCCGGGTAATTCAGACTTGGTAGGGCGCCTCCCCCCTCCCCCTCCCCACACACACACATAGATACACCCCTCTTTCTCCCTCCCCTTTAAATAATATCGAGACAACTATGTGAATATGTAGGCCCAGGAAGTTTTTACATGTTCGACATCAAATGGAGTGCTACCAAGTGTCTAACCACGTCTTGTGTCAACGACACAAGCGAGTTTAGAAACTTGCCGGTGTCGTTCGACGTTTTCGGTCTACGATCTATGTCGACGTGTTTGATCTACGACATGTACTTCGAAAATAACACCCCCAATGTTTTAAAGGAACTTACTAGTTCGACAGGAGAAGAGTTTGAAATAATATCGCATGGAAGGTCACAGTACTTATTTTTGGGGCGAAAGAAAAGAGCTTTCGGTTTATTGTCACTTAATTTTAGATTATTTGAACTAGCCCAAGTTTCTAAGTTTTTTATGGTGTCATTAGCTATGCCCACGACTTCCCTGCCGAGACTTCATACTTTAGGAGCTTCTGGACGCGGATGGCCCTTCGACGCAAATAATCATGTACTCAGAGTAGCAGAGAGCGAAACGAAGGAGGGGGGTTAAACCACCAAGGATATTGCAACAAAGCCATCCCACGCCAAATTTTTGTTCACAAGGACATCGGGCTTACAGGATGGCGACCCCGCCTCGACACTTGAGAAGCGGTCCCGTCGCCCGAGGAGGGACGCTTTTGTGTGCGCAGCCTCTCCTGCTCTGTTCGGAAATACCACTGGGAGTGAAATTCGCTTCGTCGGTTCTCTTCGCAGCCTTGGCCCGACGGACGGTGTACGCTAAGCGGATTTGTTTTCCCGATACCCTATTCACGCCGTAGGCTGAAAATGGGGTGGAAGATACGCGCTTGTTAAACCACTCATACCGTCATCTCTTTGCCACGTGATCACGTTCTCACGCACAGAGAGGGGAGTCAGGTGAGGAAAGAAAGGCGGGTGATTGATTCTACAAGCCCGTCGCTTCTACCGTACTGTCAGCTTAAGGGTCAACAGAGTAGAACCCAGGTAGTACGCGGATTTTTAAGCTTTAGAGCTTACGTTCACATAATCTTCTGCTTTATTGTGCTTACTCCCTATTGTGAATTATCTATTATTGACTGTACAATACGCGTGTCCACAATCGGGGGAAGTTTACTATAACCGAAGGGAGAAAAGGTAACAAAAAAAAAATAACTAACGAAGCAGCCAGTCTGCTTTCTGCTCTTGCAAGCAGTTTGGAGCGGATGCACATTTTTCTCTGCACCCTTCCCGGATGCTCTGAACTGCTGTAGTAAAAACGAGAACACTGTGGATTGGTAGCTCCTCTGAGACTCATTCGCCGTAGGACGTGTATTTAGTCATTTCAATGCATATAGATTTGATGTGAACTTCTTGGAGCGGTGTTTAGGCGCACAAACTATTAATTTCACAATGAGTGCGCCAAGTACATTTTATTTTTATTCATTGTTTTTCTTCCCACCACCGATTTTTATCACGATGTAACAATATTACATTGTTTTATTCAGAGTTTTCAAAATAAACGCCCGGAAATACATATTTATTAAAAAAAAAATAAAGAAATAACAACAACAAAAGACAAGATATGAGGACCTTATAAGTTGCAAGGATACCGAGGCTGTGAGCGACGCTCACAAAACTGCTTGGCAAAGGGTCGCCCGCGGTTCGAACCCTCCATGTTGAGTTCAGGAGAACGACACTGAGCATGAACGTCACTGAGCCGATCGGAACAAAAAGAAACTCAAGCTAAACACAAGACGTGCCATGGATGATGGCACACTAAATATTATATCAGTAGGCATTTACTTAAGGTAACAAAATGACGAGAAAAACAAATAATATGCGCATTTTTCACCGCTTATATTGAAGGCACATTTCCTGTTCGATTTACAAGTTCATACGCAGAGTAAATAAACTCTTCCACGTGGTATCATCAAGGCCTTCGCGTGAAAATATTTGTTACGACTTGTGAGGGCTAATGACGGGCTGAACGGCCATTTTGCTTCGGCGGCGGTGATCCGAGCACATCATGTATGCGACATTAGAACTAGAGATTCCGTGAACTTTTTGCGAAGCTTCGAAAGGATTGCAAAGGCTTTTTTGCGCTGAGGTTTCCGATTGTTTTCAACCTTCCAATTTTTCGCGCTATTAAATTCGACAGTTTTGAATTTACTACGCTCAGAAATTCGACGATTTTCGAACTTTCGACCCTGCTAAATTCAAAAGTTCAACGAACTTCGAACTTTTAAACAAAAGTTCGAGAAAGTTCCAACCCAGTTCACCACTATATATAGGGGCGAACTGTTGCCTCGAACGTACACGTTCGAGGCAACAAATATCAATAATGCGAGGTGTCAATGTATGAAGTGAAGTTGAAATTGCACTCAGATTCTTACCGTTAACTGATCCTGCCACTAACGAAATGCTTGTAAAAAATTGGCTTGCTCTTTATGTTTATACAGCCTTGATGGAGATGCGCCTCAACGGGTAATCGGTCTCTTAGCTGTAGATGAGAAATTTGGCCAGTGCGGTACAACCGCTAACCTGGGGTTTTTAACGTGCATCACGCAGTGGTCATCACACGAACGCGTGCCGGTACGAAACTCATCCAGATCGAAACGGGCGGGGGTGGCGGGGACTCGAACCCAGGAGGTTCCCAACGCAAGCTTTCGCTCCACGCTCCGAGCTGAGACGCGTTAGCCCACTCGGCCACTTCCTCCCCAATGCTTGTAAAGCGCCGATTCATCGCTTTAGGGTGGCCTCGTACCCCGCACCTTCTTCTTTTGACTTCCGCGCAGAGCCTCTCGCGCGCACAACTCCGTAGGTTGCCCCGAGGTAACCTGTAGGCCAACAGATCCTTTATCTGCATGCTCAAAATTCAACCGGGGCGCTTCGCTGGGAGCGTCCTTCGTAGCATTAGTTGTTTTTTAACGCGAGTCCCTCGATTCCCTCGCGTCAAGGGAAGACGCGCGCGGAGAGTGTCACCGATGCGCTGCAGTGAACGCTGAACCGGCGCTTACTTCATTATCATTAGTGACCGGCTACATTTTAGGGCGTCCAATACTTCCATTCGTCGAATAAGAAAAGTTTCAGGGAGCGGCATTATGGTTTGGTCGAGAACAACCGATCGTGACCTGATCAGTTGTATTAGTCCTGGGGATCCCTAATTGAGCCTGGTTGCCTCCTATACCCTGAGTAGTGTAGAGTGCTGTGCCTGTGTTCAATGTTTTCTCCATCCCACGGGTCATCCTGCCGAAAATAAACGCCCAGTGCAACTGAAAATATTTGAGAAGCCTGGATGCCTTCATGTGACTGCGTTGTACCGCATATTTAGTTGTCTTATGCCAGCGTTGCATTTAGGCGACGTTTCAACAGATTGCTATTAGTTCGCAAGTAGGAAGTACGTTCACCCGACCGCGTCGGGTTTTTTCGATGAACCGCTCAACCAGTTCAACGCTTGTTTCATAAGTTTCGACAAATAACGAGCAATACAGATAATACCGTCAGTACCACAGCACTGAGAAAGAATGAGTATTTTATAACACAACGTGGAGGGCGCGAGTGAGCTGATGTAAGCTTATAATAATCTGGGCAACGTTTTTAGTAAAATTGGGAACACATTTCGCTAACTTTCTAGATGAATTCATGAAAACTTAGTTCGTGCAGATTTCGATTTTCATTCGTGAAATTAAGACTTGGAACTTGAAATCAAACCTTTTAAAATATTCGACTTTGCAGTTAAAAAAAAAAATTCGAAATATTACATTTTTTTTCGAACTTCAATATCAAATAAATTGAAATTTGTATGTGTAAACAAATTTCTCACGGCTAGGCATTTACGTAAACCTGACAAAATTGGTGTCGAAGATGACTACGTCATAATTGCGCGATGCACACGCCTTTGAAATTAAAGCGCCCTTTGGAGCCTGGTTGGAAATTCCGAGGTTAAATATCTGTTTTCATGCTCTAAGCTACCTTTTACTACGGCAGATACCCAGATTGAAATGCTACGACCGGCTATATGAGAACAATATATTGGGGCCCATGGTAGTCGCCTAAACATATTCGAAATTTGCCTTTCGTTTTTTTTTTTTTTTTTTTTATGTTATTACACGGGAACACTACCGGTCGTTGCTTAGGACTAGCATATGATCGAACTTGTCTCATGCAAAATGTAATAATTAATTTAGAGTTAGTCTTCATTTGATACGTCATGGAGCTGCGAGCTCAGTTTTTCCGGTAATTCGTGCAAGCGCGTCCGGCCTTCACGATAGGAAGTTTCTCCTGGGTTCGCGTCGTCGTAGAGCCGTCCAGGCGCCTATTTGCTCAATCAAGCGCATGGACGTAATCAATAAAAGCTGTGCGTCGGAGGTCATAGCTAGTTATCGTTATCGTTAGTTAACGTTATTCAAATAACGTTGATTCCGACCCGCCGCGTGCGGCAAACACGCTTGACGAGAGCGACCGCAAAGCGGCACACGCGTCCGTCTTGGCGTCACTGCGTGATAGCGTCGCGCTCCTTGGAAACGCTGCAAGACGCGCTAACGACCATTCTGACGCAAGGAGATGGGGCTGCCTGGATCCATCACCAATGACCCATGAGACGGGGGCGTAAGCCTTGTCTTCTAGGTGGTGCACACGTTTTTCTCAATTCCCGAGGAATCAAGGAGCATGCTGCGAAAGTATACTCTCTCAGGAGTTGTGTGCAGCAAACGCAAAGGCATTGGCGCGGGCACGTGGCTTTCAGATCTGCTTTCTCTTCGCGAGTGCTCGTGAAAGGAAAGCAAATATGAAAGCCAGGCCCTCGCGTCTGTGCTTTTGCCTCTGCTGCACGTAACTCATGAGATGGAGTATGGTTACACGCACTGCACGTGCTGGCCTCCTCAACGGTAGCTTGTTCTTGCGTTTACTCATCACAGAGCATGGCCCGTGTCTCATTGTGCTTCGGCAATTCTTTTCAACCATGATTTAGTGAAGATTGACTCTGAGTCTGTGGTCATGTGGCTATGCACAACCACAAACGCAGCACTGCATTGAAGATGTAGCGAGTGTTTTTGTAAAAATTTGAATAAAAGCGCATGATCGAACGCCAGATATTGACGGTTCATAAACCAGAGAGTGGCGAAATAAAGCGTCTAGTACAACGTAAAATTAGAGTGGTGGTTGCCAGCGTAATCTACGTAAAGCAATATCAATTTTAATGCGTATTAATTTATGAAACCGGACTGAAGCGGTCCCGAACTCGTTCGAACAACCACGCGATATGGCTTTCTGGATCTCGACAATCTAAAAAGAGTGCGAGGGGCACTGCCACGGCGCATCTTCGAATTTTACTCTGAAAGGGTATTGTGTGGGGCGTCACACTGTATCCCTTACCGCTCATTCCCACTGGAAGTGGATCCGCGTTCGCAAAGTGGTTGCAAACGCGGTCGTATTAGCGGCGAGATGTTTCGGTGGCGCCCTCCTATGGTTCCCCCTTGTGACGTCATTACCTTGCAAACAACAAGTTCGATGGTGTTTGTAAAAAGCATCGTGGAAGCCTGAAATCATTGCGCTGTCAAAGGAACACTGCCAACACCGTCAAAATTGAAGTTCTTTCATTCCTCTTATTTCCGTCGATGATAAATCCCCTTTAGAACGTCATAGTCAGCGTTCGGCCAATCGTGGAAGGCCGACCACAGCGACGCTTTCGGTCGCGCACGTCGCCAATAAAGATCCAGTAAAATTGCACGCTCACTTGATGTCATCGAGTGCGCGTGCAATTGTACTGGATCTTTATACAACCGCGTTCGCAACTGCTTTGCGAACGCGGATCCGCTTCCAGGGTGAATAAGCGGTTAGTGTAGTGCCCAGATGCGCACAGCTACATATACGGCTCTGCAGGTGCGCACTAACATATTTGATGACATTTTTCGAGCTCCGAGAGAAAAAATAAAACGGCAATGTTTATTTGCGTTGAGAGCCTCGCGCATAGCACACTTCGGCTTCTGTGTTGGTGTATATCCAGCATGGGCGAAAATGATTGAACTCACTTTAAACTGACCGCATAAATAGGTTTCTTAACCTATCGCGCTGGGATTTACTACAGAGATGCCTTAAGTTGGTTGAGGCTTTCGGTAAAATTGTGTAAAGATTGTATCACCCGAGTAAGTAAAAAAATTTAAAAAACTATGTTTTCATTATACTTTGCAGGTGCACCAAAAGTAAGTTTTATTGTGGCGCTTGTTTCAGCAAAACGAAGTGAAGAAAAGGTAAGTCAATAATATTTTCTTTCCACTTGACAAATTTTTCAATCGTAGTAAACGCCAGAATAGCCCACAACGATGGTCTTATGATTTTGAGATAAAAGGCTTCTCGATAAATTGTTCATAGACAAACCCAGTTTCTATTTTCTTTCTTTTGACTCCGAAGATTTCATGCATCCATACTCTCAATTATTGAATACACCAGCTTCGAGCACGTCTCTAGTAAATCCCAACGCGACAAGTTAACCAATTTATGCAGTCAGTCTGAAGTGCTTTCAATCCATTTCGCCCAGGCTGTATATGCCTGAGATTTGCTTTTTTCATTATTTTACGTGATGACGGGTTAACGAAATACGCGGCTTGGGATGAGTCCAACGTGCATTATTCGAGTACACGCCCTGCTGCCTAACAATACGTTTTTTTCTCCTTGTGCCCTTGTGTTTAGGATTAGTTTCGTTCGAGACCAGGTGGCTCAGCTCAAAAAAGCTCAAGGCCTGACCTTGGCGAGGCCGGAGGCGAACATGACCGCTTGCCCCAGAAACAGAGAGCGACTGATGTAGTCTCTGCGACCTCGTAACCCCCCCCCCCCCCCCCCTTACACACACACTCCTTACATTCTTTCTTGAACGGACCTGCGCCCGGCGTCCGGCATCCGCGTGCGTGCGTATGTGCGTCTGCGTTTGTGAGTATGTACGGGTGTTCCCAGCGCCTGCGCCTCCTTCAGAGCATACATCGAAGTGGCAGCGCGAGCTCCCGCTACAAATCGTGTGGCCTGAAAACGCGATCTACTAAAGGGTTTGACCGCATTTACGACATTAAAAGTGTAGAGATATAGTCTGTCAGTACACCTTTATTGGTAGAGACATAGCAAAAAAAAAAAAAAAGAAAACTCAAAGGGAGAGTAGTAACCAAGAAATGTATTGGGTTGGATCCCTGCCATCCTGCATTGACGAGGTCACGTTTATGAGAGGGTGCAAAACTATTGCACTGAGAGGGGGGGGGTGGGGGGCGGATTTAACGGATGTTGTAGTTTATGGTGAAAAGATTAATTTTGTTTTGTTTTGGTTATTTGTCTTTCCGTGATTCCGCTCAGATATCTGCGTGTGTGTATGTCCATCAACAATCCCGTCTTTGAATATGCATGTGAGTGTGTGTGTGTGCCTGCGTGTGTATGCACGTGTGCGTTTCTGTGTGTGCGTATATTTGTCTGCGAGGATATAAGCGATAATAAAGCCATTCGTGATTTCGCATCGCCGACCTTGAGCAAGCTGAACGTGTGCTAACTTTAGCGAACTCCCGCGCCTCCCACGCGTCCTCAAATTTCCTGATCTAGGGATTTTCAATGACTCTCACAAAGGCTCTAATAGAAAACAAACGTTCAAAGTGTCGGTGCAACAATTTTTGTACTTTCCGTGAATACCACACAGAACGAATACCTAACGTTTATGATCGATGAAACATGCGCTCGTTTTTCTCCGCACGTAATAAACGTCGCAGAAAAAATAAAGAAGAACAAGCAGCGTTGACCCCCTCAACTGCCAGTTAGAACAAGCGGCCACGGGATCTGGAGCCGATTATATGCCGCCAATGTTGATCATAGCCACGCGCTAGAGTCGGCAAAGCAGGAGACAAGTGTTGAGTTCCAGACATTGCTATGGTTCGCCTATTGTCGCCTTTGCAGCGATTGGACATGGACCATAACCCGAATGCTTGTCGAGCTATCGACTATAGAGCCCAAATCAAGTGCTGACGCAGTGATCGGGTCCCATCTATGAGCCGCATTCAACTACCGTCTCTGGGGGATACTGCGATCCCCCAGCTACGTCGTCAAGTTTTGCGAAGGAGAGATTGAAAGAATACGCTCGCTTTTACCCTTGAAGTTACACCATAACAAGGAAGTTTCTTAGACAATGGCGTTGAGTGCGAGTATTCATGAGTCCCCCTTGTGCCAGTAAGCTAATCTAAAGTGAAAAATATTTCAATTGAATACCGCTGCACCACCCCTTTAATCTCACTTATTAGATAGCCAATCGGGAAAAAAATTAGTTTGCTAATTAGTATGTTTTTTTGTATGCAATTTTCAATGTCCGCTGTGGCTTCAGTTAGTTCCCCCCGAAAGGAGTTTATTATCTTCCTAACTACACAAGATTTCAGACTTTCTAAATTATTTGCAGAAACATCCGATATAAGAGGCTATGATTTAAGTTATATAGTGAGTAGAGCCGGAGTATGAATATTTTCTAATTTGTTTTTATCGTGATAAGGAATATGCATATCTTAGCAGAGCGTTACTGCGGGCTACAGTGGCCACTGGCCTCGGTACGGTTTCTGGCGCGTGCAGGAGGGCCCGCTTCAAAGTCACAGTGCGTGCTAACGGCAGCAATACCTCGAGGGAGGCAATGCTATTCTAAATCCCCCTTTTATTACAATAAAATTACTAGTAAACTAACCCGTTCATCGAAATCTTCTTTTTTTTAAAATAATCTTCTGCATTTACTTGGGATCCAGTTCAATATTGGTTCTAGAGCGTTCAGGGCTTTGGGCCCCAGTTCAATATTGGTTCTAGAGCGCGGCCCCTTTGACAAAAGTTTTGGGCGCCAGGTTTGCTATCATATTTGAGAGGTTAGAGTACGCTGAGGTTTCAACCCTAGGTGCCTCAGCGCGGCGCCTTTGCCCATATTTTCGGACCACGCCCCCTTTTTGCCGTTTTTGATGGGAGAGAGTATGTTCTAATTAAAATAACTCGCGAAGTAATCCGATTCCCGAAATGCTCCCTTGGATTCTAAAACTAGACCAAGTCTGCTCTCATATGTGTGGGGCTAGAGTACTCTGAGGGTTGAAACCTAGGTGCCTGAGCGCGGCGCCTTTGCCCAAATTTTCGGACCACGCCCCCTTTTTGGCCGTTTTTGAAGTGAGAGAGTATGTTCTAATTAAAATAACTCGCGAAGTAATCCGATTCCCGAAATGCTCCCTTGGATTCTAAAACTAGACCAAGTCTGCTCTCATATGTGTGGGGCTAGAGTACTCTGAGGGTTGAAACCTAGGTGCCTGAGCGCGGCGCCTTTGCCCAAATTTTCGGACCACGCCCCCTTTTTGGCCGTTTTTGAAGTGAGAGAGTATGTTCTAATTAAAATAACTCGCGAAGTAATCCGATTCCCGAAATGCTCCCTTGGATTCTAAAACTAGACCAAGTCTGCTCTCATATGTGTGGGGCTAGAGTACTCTGAGGGTTGAACCCTAGGTGCCTGAGCGCGGCGCCTTTGCCCAAATTTTCGGACCACGCCCCCTTTTTGGCCGTTTTTGAAGGGAGAGAGTATGTTCTAATTAAAATAACTCGCGAAGTAATCCGATTCCCGAAATGCTCCCTTGGATTCTAAAACTAGACCAAGTCTGCTCTCATATGTGTGGGACTAGAGTACTCTGAGGGTTGAAACCTAGGTGCCTGAGCGCGGCGCCTTTGCCCAAATTTTCGGACCACGCCCCCTTTTTGGCCGTTTTTGAAGTGAGAGAGTATGTTCTAATTAAAATAACTCGCGAAGTAATCCGATTCCCGAAATGCTCCCTTGGATTCTAAAACTAGACCAAGTCTGCTCTCATATGTGTGGGGCTAGAGTACTCTGAGGGTTGAACCCTAGGTGCCTGAGCGCGGCGCCTTTGCCCAAATTTTCGGACCACGCCCCCTTTTTGGCCGTTTTTGAAGTGAGAGAGTATGTTCTAATTAAAATAACTTGCGAAGTAATCCGATTCCCGAAATGCTCCCTTGGATTCTAAAACTAGACCAAGTCTGCTCTCATATGTGTGGGGCTAGAGTACTCTGAGGGTTGAACCCTAGGTGCCTGAGCGCGGCGCCTTTGCCCAAATTTTCGGACCACGCCCCCTTTTTGGCCGTTTTTGAAGGGAGAGAGTATGTTCTAATTAAAATAACTCGCGAAGTAATCCGATTCCCGAAATGCTCCCTTGGATTCTAAAACTAGACCAAGTCTGCTCTCATATGTGTGGGGCTAGAGTACTCTGAGGGTTGAACCCTAGGTGCCTGAGCGCGGCGCCTTTGCCCAAATTTTCGGACCACGCCCCCTTTTTGGCCGTTTTTGAAGGGAGAGAGTATGTTCTAATTAAAATAACTCGCGAAGTAATCCGATTCCCGAAATGCTCCCTTGGATTCTAAAACTAGACCAAGTCTGCTCTCATATGTGTGGGGCTAGAGTACTCTGAGGGTTGAACCCTAGGTGCCTGAGCGCGGCGCCTTTGCCCAAATTTTCGGACCACGCCCCCTTTTTGGCCGTTTTTGAAGGGAGAGAGTATGTTCTAATTAAAATAACTCGCGAAGTAATCCGATTCCCGAAATGCTCCCTTGGATTCTAAAACTAGACCAAGTCTGCTCTCATATGTGTGGGGCTAGAGTACTCTGAGGGTTGAACCCTAGGTGCCTGAGCGCGGCGCCTTTGCCCAAATTTTCGGACCACGCCCCCTTTTTGGCCGTTTTTGAAGTGAGAGAGTATGTTCTAATTAAAATAACTTGCGAAGTAATCCGATTCCCGAAATGCTCCCTTGGATTCTAAAACTAGACCAAGTCTGCTCTCATATGTGTGGGGCTAGAGTACTCTGAGGGTTGAACCCTAGGTGCCTGAGCGCGGCGCCTTTGCCCAAATTTTCGGACCACGCCCCCTTTTTGGCCGTTTTTGAAGGGAGAGAGTATGTTCTAATTAAAATAACTCGCGAAGTAATCCGATTCCCGAAATGCTCC
The DNA here is from genome assembly GCF_016920785.2 of Ixodes scapularis. NCBI lineage: Eukaryota > Metazoa > Arthropoda > Arachnida > Ixodida > Ixodidae > Ixodes > Ixodes scapularis. Next base: position 57,757,188 of record NW_024609881.1, read on the forward strand.
CTTGGATTCTAAAACTAGACCAAGTCTGCTCTCATATGTGTGGGGCTAGAGTACTCTGAGGGTTGAAACCTAGGTGCCTGAGCGCGGCGCCTTTGCCCAAATTTTCGGACCACGCCCCCTTTTTGGCCGTTTTTGAAGGGAGAGAGTATGTTCTAATTAAAATAACTCGCGAAGTAATCCGATTCCCGAAATGCTCCCTTGGATTCTAAAACTAGACCAAGTCTGCTCTCATATGTGTGGGGCTAGAGTACTCTGAGGGTTGAAACCTAGGTGCCTGAGCGCGGCGCCTTTGCCCAAATTTTCGGACCACGCCCCCTTTTTGGCCGTTTTTGAAGGGAGAGAGTATGTTCTAATTAAAATAACTCGCGAAGTAATCCGATTCCCGAAATGCTCCCTTGGATTCTAAAACTAGACCAAGTCTGCTCTCATATGTGTGGGGCTAGAGTACTCTGAGGGTTGAACCCTAGGTGCCTGAGCGCGGCGCCTTTGCCCAAATTTTCGGACCACGCCCCCTTTTTGGCCGTTTTTGAAGTGAGAGAGTATGTTCTAATTAAAATAACTCGCGAAGTAATCCGATTCCCGAAATGCTCCCTTGGATTCTAAAACTAGACCAAGTCTGCTCTCATATGTGTGGGGCTAGAGTACTCTGAGGGTTGAAACCTAGGTGCCTGAGCGCGGCGCCTTTGCCCAAATTTTCGGACCACGCCCCCTTTTTGGCCGTTTTTGAAGGGAGAGAGTATGTTCTAATTAAAATAACTCGCGAAGTAATCCGATTCCCGAAATGCTCCCTTGGATTCTAAAACTAGACCAAGTCTGCTCTCATATGTGTGGGGCTAGAGTACTCTGAGGGTTGAACCCTAGGTGCCTGAGCGCGGCGCCTTTGCCCAAATTTTCGGACCACGCCCCCTTTTTGGCCGTTTTTGAAGGGAGAGAGTATGTTCTAATTAAAATAACTCGCGAAGTAATCCGATTCCCGAAATGCTCCCTTGGATTCTAAAACTAGACCAAGTCTGCTCTCATATGTGTGGGACTAGAGTACTCTGAGGGTTGAAACCTAGGTGCCTGAGCGCGGCGCCTTTGCCCAAATTTTCGGACCACGCCCCCTTTTTGGCCGTTTTTGAAGTGAGAGAGTATGTTCTAATTAAAATAACTCGCGAAGTAATCCGATTCCCGAAATGCTCCCTTGGATTCTAAAACTAGACCAAGTCTGCTCTCATATGTGTGGGGCTAGAGTACTCTGAGGGTTGAACCCTAGGTGCCTGAGCGCGGCGCCTTTGCCCAAATTTTCGGACCACGCCCCCTTTTTGGCCGTTTTTGAAGTGAGAGAGTATGTTCTAATTAAAATAACTTGCGAAGTAATCCGATTCCCGAAATGCTCCCTTGGATTCTAAAACTAGACCAAGTCTGCTCTCATATGTGTGGGGCTAGAGTACTCTGAGGGTTGAACCCTAGGTGCCTGAGCGCGGCGCCTTTGCCCAAATTTTCGGACCACGCCCCCTTTTTGGCCGTTTTTGAAGGGAGAGAGTATGTTCTAATTAAAATAACTCGCGAAGTAATCCGATTCCCGAAATGCTCCCTTGGATTCTAAAACTAGACCAAGTCTGCTCTCATATGTGTGGGGCTAGAGTACTCTGAGGGTTGAACCCTAGGTGCCTGAGCGCGGCGCCTTTGCCCAAATTTTCGGACCACGCCCCCTTTTTGGCCGTTTTTGAAGGGAGAGAGTATGTTCTAATTAAAATAACTCGCGAAGTAATCCGATTCCCGAAATGCTCCCTTGGATTCTAAAACTAGACCAAGTCTGCTCTCATATGTGTGGGGCTAGAGTACTCTGAGGGTTGAACCCTAGGTGCCTGAGCGCGGCGCCTTTGCCCAAATTTTCGGACCACGCCCCCTTTTTGGCCGTTTTTGAAGGGAGAGAGTATGTTCTAATTAAAATAACTCGCGAAGTAATCCGATTCCCGAAATGCTCCCTTGGATTCTAAAACTAGACCAAGTCTGCTCTCATATGTGTGGGGCTAGAGTACTCTGAGGGTTGAACCCTAGGTGCCTGAGCGCGGCGCCTTTGCCCAAATTTTCGGACCACGCCCCCTTTTTGGCCGTTTTTGAAGTGAGAGAGTATGTTCTAATTAAAATAACTTGCGAAGTAATCCGATTCCCGAAATGCTCCCTTGGATTCTAAAACTAGACCAAGTCTGCTCTCATATGTGTGGGGCTAGAGTACTCTGAGGGTTGAACCCTAGGTGCCTGAGCGCGGCGCCTTTGCCCAAATTTTCGGACCACGCCCCCTTTTTGGCCGTTTTTGAAGGGAGAGAGTATGTTCTAATTAAAATAACTCGCGAAGTAATCCGATTCCCGAAATGCTCCCTTGGATTCTAAAACTAGACCAAGTCTGCTCTCATATGTGTGGGGCTAGAGTACTCTGAGGGTTGAACCCTAGGTGCCTGAGCGCGGCGCCTTTGCCCAAATTTTCGGACCACGCCCCCTTTTTGGCCGTTTTTGAAGTGAGAGAGTATGTTCTAATTAAAATAACTTGCGAAGTAATCCGATTCCCGAAATGCTCCCTTGGATTCTAAAACTAGACCAAGTCTGCTCTCATATGTGTGGGGCTAGAGTACTCTGAGGGTTGAACCCTAGGTGCCTGAGCGCGGCGCCTTTGCCCAAATTTTCGGACCACGCCCCCTTTTTGGCCGTTTTTGAAGGGAGAGAGTATGTTCTAATTAAAATAACTCGCGAAGTAATCCGATTCCCGAAATGCTCCCTTGGATTCTAAAACTAGACCAAGTCTGCTCTCATATGTGTGGGACTAGAGTACTCTGAGGGTTGAAACCTAGGTGCCTGAGCGCGGCGCCTTTGCCCAAATTTTCGGACCACGCCCCCTTTTTGGCCGTTTTTGAAGTGAGAGAGTATGTTCTAATTAAAATAACTCGCGAAGTAATCCGATTCCCGAAATGCTCCCTTGGATTCTAAAACTAGACCAAGTCTGCTCTCATATGTGTGGGGCTAGAGTACTCTGAGGGTTGAACCCTAGGTGCCTGAGCGCGGCGCCTTTGCCCAAATTTTCGGACCACGCCCCCTTTTTGGCCGTTTTTGAAGTGAGAGAGTATGTTCTAATTAAAATAACTTGCGAAGTAATCCGATTCCCGAAATGCTCCCTTGGATTCTAAAACTAGACCAAGTCTGCTCTCATATGTGTGGGGCTAGAGTACTCTGAGGGTTGAACCCTAGGTGCCTGAGCGCGGCGCCTTTGCCCAAATTTTCGGACCACGCCCCCTTTTTGGCCGTTTTTGAAGGGAGAGAGTATGTTCTAATTAAAATAACTCGCGAAGTAATCCGATTCCCGAAATGCTCCCTTGGATTCTAAAACTAGACCAAGTCTGCTCTCATATGTGTGGGGCTAGAGTACTCTGAGGGTTGAAACCTAGGTGCCTGAGCGTGGCGCCTTTGCCCAAATTTTCGGACCACGCCCCCTTTTTGGCCGTTTTTGATGGGAGAGAGTATGTTCTAATTAAAATAACTCGCGAAGTAATCCGATTCCCGAAATGCTCCCTTGGATTCTAAAACTAGACCAAGTCTGCTCTCATATGTGTGGGGCTAGAGTACTCTGAGGGTTGAACCCTAGGTGCCTGAGCGCGGCGCCTTTGCCCAAATTTTCGGACCACGCCCCCTTTTTGGCCGTTTTTGAAGGGAGAGAGTATGTTCTAATTAAAATAACTCGCGAAGTAATCCGATTCCCGAAATGCTCCCTTGGATTCTAAAACTAGACCAAGTCTGCTCTCATATTTGTGGGGCTAGAGTACTCTGAGGGTTGAAACCTAGGTGCCTGAGCGTGGCGCCTTTGCCCAAATTTTCGGACCACGCCCCCTTTTTGGCCGTTTTTGATGGGAGAGAGTATGTTCTAATTAAAATAACTCGCGAAGTAATCCGATTCCCGAAATGCTCCCTTGGATTCTAAAACTAGACCAAGTCTGCTCTCATATGTGTGGGGCTAGAGTACTCTGAGGGTTGAAACCTAGGTGCCTGAGCGTGGCGCCTTTGCCCAAATTTTCGGACCACGCCCCCTTTTTGGCCGTTTTTGATGGGAGAGAGTATGTTCTAATTAAAATAACTCGCGAAGTAATCCGATTCCCGAAATGCTCCCTTGGATTCTAAAACTAGACCAAGTCTGCTCTCATATGTGTGGGGCTAGAGTACTCTGAGGGTTGAACCCTAGGTGCCTGAGCGCGGCGCCTTTGCCCAAATTTTCGGACCACGCCCCCTTTTTGGCCGTTTTTGAAGGGAGAGAGTATGTTCTAATTAAAATAACTCGCGAAGTAATCCGATTCCCGAAATGCTCCCTTGGATTCTAAAACTAGACCAAGTCTGCTCTCATATTTGTGGGGCTAGAGTACTCTGAGGGTTGAAACCTAGGTGCCTGAGCGTGGCGCCTTTGCCCAAATTTTCGGACCACGCCCCCTTTTTGGCCGTTTTTGATGGGAGAGAGTATGTTCTAATTAAAATAACTCGCGAAGTAATCCGATTCCCGAAATGCTCCCTTGGATTCTAAAACTAGACCAAGTCTGCTCTCATATGTGTGGGGCTAGAGTACTCTGAGGGTTGAACCCTAGGTGCCTGAGCGCGGCGCCTTTGCCCAAATTTTCGGACCACGCCCCCTTTTTGGCCGTTTTTGAAGGGAGAGAGTATGTTCTAATTAAAATAACTCGCGAAGTAATCCGATTCCCGAAATGCTCCCTTGGATTCTAAAACTAGACCAAGTCTGCTCTCATATGTGTGGGACTAGAGTACTCTGAGGGTTGAAACCTAGGTGCCTGAGCGCGGCGCCTTTGCCCAAATTTTCGGACCACGCCCCCTTTTTGGCCGTTTTTGAAGGGAGAGAGTATGTTCTAATTAAAATAACTCGCAAAGTAATTCGATTCCCGAAATGCTCCCTTGGATTCTAAAACTAGACCAAGTTTGCTCTCATATTTGCGGGGCTAGAGTACTCTGAGGGTTGAAACCTAGGTGCCTGAGCGTGGCGCCTTTGCCCAAATTTTCGGACCACGCCCCCTTTTTGGCCGTTTTTGATGGGAGAGAGTATGTTCTAATTAAAATAACTCGCGAAGTAATCCGATTCCCGAAATGCTCCCTTGGATTTTAAAACTAGACCAAGTCTGCTCTCATATGTGTGGGGCTAGAGTACTCTGAGGGTTGAACCCTAGGTGCCTGTAAGCGGCGCCTTTGCCCATATTTTTGAACTACACCCTTTTTTGACCGTTTCTGAAGTGAGAGACCATGTTCCGATTAAAGTAACTCGAGAAATGAAGCGATTGTGAAAATGCTCTCCGGGATTCTAAAATTTGACGAAGCCTGCTATCATATGTGGGGAGTTAGAGTGCACTCAGGGTAGGACCCTAGGTTCCTGAAAGCAGTACCTTTTCCCAATATTTGCAGACCACGCCCCCTTTTCGGCCGTTATTTACTGCTGGGGTCGAGCGGCACCACCGTCACGTATTGCTTCACACAAGGGAATGCATGAAACTTTACGGGAAAAACGGGGAAAACTGCTACTTCTTACCTTAGTAAGCTGTTCTCGACGATGAGACTTTTATGTTATGTGGGAATGAAAGTTAATATTCTCGTCGCAATTATCAAAAGCGATACAATACTAATATATTTTAATAACTGATTTGTGCTTTAGGGTCGAGGGTTGCGGCTTTGTAAACTGTGATGCGGTTCAATAAGACAAGAGTTGCCGACAGACAATGTGGAGCCGTTCATGATCTGGACGTCGTCAGAGGCTAGCAAGCGGTAAGTTGGCCTTTGCTGAGGACATTTGCATCGTTTCGGGAGCTTGCACAGACTATTGCTGGGGCGAGCCTTTGCTTTAAACTTCAGTGAGGGCTTCTTTGACGATTTAAAGCTTGGAGCGTGCCGTTCATTTGCTGAACGTGTCATTTATTTAGCAACTGAAGCAAGCGACGCCGGCACAATCGGTGGTGCTCTGGCGCTTTTATTTTTTAATCTGCGTTCGAATACTTGAATTCTACCGATTCGATCTCCAAACACCTGATATAATGATCGCAGCACATCATAAAATACTTGCCTTCGAGCACCGCGTACAAGCTTCAATACTCCTCTTCTTTGTGTTTCTCCCTTAGACTTGTGTGTATCACCCGGGGTCAATCAATGTCCACCTGTGGCGCCACCGACGTTCCCCTGATCCGCATTCCAGCCTACTATACGCCGTTTAAGCTGAGACTAGAAGCTCCACCTTCCGCTCGAGCTTACTGCCCTTGCTAACACAAGTGTGAACGCGCAACGCGCAACTAAAGCTCTGTGGAAGCGAGCGAGCTCGTGCTGAAGGCGGAGATTCTAGGGTATCCACACGAAGGAGAACTCTGCGGACGGATGTCATGACGTCAACCACCCGGGAAACTGCGTCCCCGGCTCTGCCGCGTGCACATGTGGAATAATAATTGGGTTGTGTGTGTGTTTATACAGCCTAGAACTTGGTCTGCCTCACGGGGGCGACGAGTCTCCCAGCTGTAGATGAGAAATTTAGCCAGTGCGGTACAGCCGCTAGCCTGTGGTCTTTAAAGTGCATCACGCAGTAGTGATACACGACCGCACGCCGGTAGCTTTCGTGCTGACAGCACGAAGCCTCCGCGCCTCCGCCACGGAGGAAAACGGGAGAACGGCGACGCGAGGCGTCAAAAAGGGATGACGTATGTCTCACGTGATGCGCGATCCTCGGAGGAAAGTGGGGGATTTCTCCTTCGTGTGGATACCCCAGGGGTGAACGGAGTACACAATAGAGATCTGTATTGCCACTACTGCCAAGAAGCTGACATGCAAAGCGACCATCTTGCGCTCGTCACGAGCGCGGAGCGTTTCGCCGAGAACATATTCAAAGGCAACACCTCCCGCGGCTCGCACGATTTCGCGTTTAGGCGGTCAATTTCATACGTGTAATCCCGCTGTGCTCAAAAAGCGTGACAAGTTGTCACGAGAACGGCCTCTAAAAACCGTCAAACGCCCACAAAATATAGCTAATTAGGTCCCGCTATGTAAAAGTTACAGAATGCATTGCAGAAATGCTAAATCACCCGCCCAATTTAGCGCACGATCGTCACGTGACATTATAAGCGAGGTGTGACCCCGTTACTTCATCAGCATAACGTCGTCCCGTGATACTAACCATGTGACAACGTCACGCAATACTACACAATGCACATGACTTGAGGCCTAGGCGTGACACTAAAAATCACGATGTCAAGATACTATGACATAACTCTACATTGTGTCACGTGACGTGACGTTATGACGCGACACTGTGACATCACGTGCCCCAACCACGTGATCATCGGACATATTGTACCTACGAAAGGGTTTAAAAAATCTCAAAGAAATACCCAGCGCAGCTCATAACACGCTGCTCATTTTTTGTCTTGAGTATGCCCAAAGGATTAAGATGAATTTTAATTAATTATATTAAGATCATATTTAAATAACTCGTTCAAGAACGGCAAGTCAAAAATGTCTTCTCAAGTGCACTTAAAATCACATCATTATTATAACTGCGTGGTTGAAGTCAGCGTAATAATTTTTTTATTCGTGTGCGTGGCGTTAGTGCTGCTTGATAAATATATATTTTTTACCTTGATTTGAGAAATTAGATGTAATATTGTATCTTCCTTACAGAGAAATGCTTTTACCTTCCGGAGAAACGTTCTTGCCCCACCGTAAAACTAATTCAAATTTCATTTATATTTTTTTTATTCAAGAACTCCAGGTTCAAACCCCGGGGTTTGGTAAATATGTGCTTGGAATTAATGATGCACATTTATCATGTAGTATACATGGTAATATTAATTTATTTAATTTGTCATTATGCGCGAGAAACAGCTTTTTACTGCTCTAAACGGCCCTGAATTCATTTGGAGAGCCCTGCCTTTTGTTCTTTTAATGACGAGGGCACTTCGTAGAATTATCGGATCGCAAAGAAAATAGTACCATGATGTAGCTGGGGAACTGGAGCTTATATAACCGTAGAGAGCAACTCGCGATACGGAGTGGTTAGTTTGTAAATCAAGTTTGAACTTAAATATTTCTCTGTAAATCACAGTACCCCCATAAGGATAATGCATTTTTTTTTTGCGATTGCCAGTTGGCTCTATTTATCATAGACATACAGTCCTTAAATTTAGCACAATGAACAAAAAGGGTATCTACTAAAAAAGGTCGCTGAGAGCAAAATAATGCGACGCTTAGAATTTCGTGAAATAAAAAGTATATAGTTCGTCCCATTGAGTTACGGGCCGTCCCGCCACCGCTGCCGATAGATGGCGCAAGTAGTGTCGGCGCGCTCGTGTCTTCGAATCCTGGGTAAATGTTTATTAGGGGAAAAAAACTTACAATGAGAGACATATTGTCCAAGACAGAGTTCTACAAAGAAAAATTTAAGAACAACGCCAGGGAGAAACACGGAAGCCGCATTGCCAGCGACATAAACAAATATGGAAGCGCCCGTAAATGCGTTTTTTTTTTTCTCGTCGTCCAGCGCCCTGCTGTGATCGCCTTAGCGGACTCTCTGACCGTTGAACATGGTTATTTGCACAATACTTGCTCCTCCAATTCTTTCTAGATGTGTCCCCCAGCGTTCCGAGACAGTAAGTGCTTCGTTAGCGCTGGCGGTCAGCGGTGATACGAGTCGGCCATGGCTCTGAGCCGCTAGTCACCCGCTAAATACCGGCTAAACTAGCCCTAACCCATGACTATGATTTGTTGGTCGACTTCTTAGTCGCGCGGGGCGAATAGGCCCCAAACACGACCGGTGAATACCTAGCGCTCACTTAGCGGCAACTATCGCTCGCCACGTGATCATTTTAGTCGCTGACGTCACTAGTCAGTGGTTAAACAGGCGCTACTCGCGCCTAGTGAATACGGGTGCCTGTATTTCTACCTGGTATCCCCTCAAAGGGAAAACCAGAAGGCATGGGAATGTTCCTAGCCGCTGCCTTCCACATGTCGCTATATCGTCTCGTGATACTAGGAGACCGAACCGCTGACTACTCCGCGCCCGCTTGGGATTGCACGCGCACTCGATGACATCAAGTGCGCGTGCAATTGTAACGGATCTTTATACAACCGCGTTCGCAACCGCTTTACGAACGCGAATCCGCTTCCAGTGTGAATGAGCGGTAACGGCGGCGAGTGATTGCGGCCAGCCCAGCAGCCGCCTGTTCTGTGTTCGCGACACTCTCTCAGGCACCCTGTTCCTCTTGGATACAGGCGCGGAGGTTAGCGCGTTACATGCTTCCCCTGCTGACCGCAAGCTGCATCCGACTAAACCGTCTCTTCAGTCAGTCAACAGCTCCGCAATAGCCACATACGGTCACCGTCCTCTGTCTATTAACATTGAACTCAGGCGGACGTTCAGATGGGTATTCGTCATCGCCGACTTAACACAGGTCATTATAGGCGCTGATTCCCTGGATCAATTCGGAATTACAGTCAACATTAGCAACCGCACACTGGCTGACGCCACCACAACGTCGTCTGTTCAAGGTATCATGTCTAACCTGAGTTTCCCGAATGTGACGTTCTCCAGCTCCGTCGTCGTATGAAGCCATCCTTTATTTATTTATTTATTTACAATACCCTCGGGGCCGTAAGGCATTGGAGAGTGGAGAGGTTGTTAAGTACAATGTTTGATACTTTTTCTCGGAATCTGATGGGGTCCTGATGATGACGATGTCTTTGGGAAGGTCATTCCAGTCCACAATTGCCTCATGAAAAGGGGCGTGCTGATGTGCTGTGAAAAACACTTTGGCCAGGCTGGTTTATTGCAGTGATCGAGTCTGGAGGAAAGATAAGCCGGTGGGGAAAGAAGAGACTGATTTAGAAGTGGTGAATGAAGAATGTTATGCAGAAGGCAGAGAGGGAATATTTTTCGACGGGTGAAAAGCAATGGGAGAGAGAGATTTGATTTAATGAGAGAGACACTGGAAAAACTGGAGTAATCGGACTGAACAAAACGCGCAGCACTGTTTTGAACAGATTCAATGTAGTCTGTTAATGTAGCGTGATCAGGGTGCCAGATTGAAGACGCGTATTCTAGTTTAGACCGGACTATAGGCAAGATAGAGGAGCCGTTTTAGTTGAGAAGGGGCGCATCTGAAATTGCGACGAAGGAAACCCAAGATTTTGTTACTGGAACTGACAACTGAATTCATATGATTTTCCCAGGAGAGGTTTGAAGTGAGATAACGCCGAGGTATTAATACACATCCGTGATATGAAGAGGAACGCCATTGAGAAAATGAACAGGAGACGTGTGAAAAGAGGAACGACGGAAGCGCATGCACTTACATTTGCTGGCGTTAAGCGTCATCTGCCAGTTAGTATACACCAGCTCTGAACTAGGTCGAGGTCATTTTTTAGGGTTAACGAGTCATGAGGGGACGTTATATTTCGGTAAGGGACACAGTCGTCGCCAAATAGGCACATTGGTGAAGATACCTGAAGAGGAAGATCGTTGATGTAAATGAGGAAAAGTAACGGACCAAGCACCGCTCCCTGAGGCACGCCAGATGTTACGGGGGCTAAAGTAGATGAACAATCATTAACATAAACTAACTGGTGACGCTGAAAGAGAAAAGATTCAATCCCGGAGAGAACATTATTATCGAGGTTTAATGGCGATAGTTTTAGAAGCAGTCTGTTATTCGGAACTTTGTCCAATGGTTTAGCGAAGTCGGGAAATAGACCGTTAGTGGAGTAGCCAGAATCAAGGTTTGCGAACAGGTCGTTGGTTAAGCAGAGAAGTTGGGTCTCGCAGGAGTAGTTTCGACGGAAGCCGTGCTGCGCTTTTTTAAAAAAGGAGATAGAATCAAGGTGGATAAATAGTTGCTTGTGGATTACGTGCTCGAGTATTTTAGAAGGTACAGAAGTTAGAGATATTGGCCTATAGTTTAAAGGAGAAGATTTATCACCGCTTTTCTGGACCGGGAGGACCTTGCCGATTCTCCAATCCTCAGGAACCACCGCCGTATCTAATGATTGCTGAACATTTTTTGTTAGAAATAGGCTTGAGAAATATTTAGTGCTTTTTAAGACCTTAGAATTTATGCTGTCGACACCACAGAAATAGGACATTTTCAGTGACTTATTAATACTAACAATACCTTCGCAACCAATACAAATTGGATATATAGGTAATACATTGCTAGTAATAGGTAAGAACAGTGTTAAGGGACAGTGGGCGGTGAATTGGGAAAAAAATAAATTAAGAACTGTGGAACACTGATTACTCTTGACAAAGTTCTCAGAATCATCAATAAGCGCTAGTATGGAGTATGGTGCACGGTTTACAACATTCCAAAACTGGCGCGGGTTGTTCAGCAGCATAGATGAAAGGGTCTCCTGGCAAAATATACGCTTCTGCTGCTCTAACATGATTTTATAATCAGTGGCATATTCATTATATCTAGACCAGGATAAAGCAGTGTCTTGTTTTTTGGCTACTCGAAGACGTGGTTTTTTTTTTCTTATTGTTAGGGGATTTCAGTGAGCGCGAATACCAAGAATTAGAAGACCAGGAACTGATTTTAATAGTTGGAGCATGAGCTCAACGAGTTGTAGTCATTTGTTTTTAAAAAGGCACCAATATTCATGTATATTCCTGTCGTCAGAACCTTTCAGGAAGACTGAGAAATAGCTCGAGAGGTCTTGGTTCAGCTGCTCATAGTTCCCCTTAATATATAGCCTAATTTGCTTGGCCAACCTTATTGGTTCTGGTGAATGAAATCCTAGATTATAGAACACTGCTTTATGGTCACTCATGCCTTCAAAACCGGTAAGAGGGGTAATAGATTTCGGATGGTTAGTCAAAAGCAAGTCTAATATATTTGAACATCTGGCGGTTTCACGGGTAGGGAAAGAAATCATCTGCGAAAGGTTAAAATCCAGGCAGAGACTGATAAAATCGCGACACTCACCAGAACTTCCACCACCAGCAAGATTTGATAAATTTCAGTTTATCTCACGGAAGTTAAAATCGCCTACTTAGAAAACAGAATGACCAGGATGCTGTGTGAACAAAATTGACCATTCATCATGCAAAAAAGTTACAAAACTAGATGACGCAATTGGCGGTCGATAACACACGCCAACCAGGATTGACTTAAAACCACATTTCACTGAGGCCCAGATAGCCTCAACTGACATGGAAACGAAAAGAAGTGTGCTTTTGATACTTTTATCAACGCATAATAAAACACCGCCACGACGACGATCGTTCCGATCGCGTCGATAAAATGTAAAGTTTGAATGATTTGGCAGTGTTTCATTGTTGTTTATATCAGGATGACGCAAGGTCTTGATGATCAGTACTATCTTAGCATCGCAGGTTGAAATATGAGAACACAATTCGTCACGCTTTGGTATTAAACTGCGCGCATTTAGGTATAAAACACCGATAAGTGAGTTGCCCAGTTCCCATCTATCACAAACCCATGTAACATGGAGTCTCCAAAGAACATGAAGTCATGAACCATATAACCAGCACAGGTGCGCCCGTGTATGTGCAACCTCGTCGACTCGCTGGTGAGCGTCTGCAGATTACGAGGAGAGAGTTCGAACACATGTTACAGTTAGGTATCATCCGGCCATCATCTAGAAACTTGGCATCACCACTTCACATGGTCCCAAAAAAGGATCCAAATGACTGGTGCCCGTGCGGAGACTATCGGGCACTCAATGCTTCAACAGTGCCCGACCGATACCCTCTCCCACATATCCAGGGTTTTTCTGCTAACCTCTCTGAAACCGTAATTTATTCCAAGATAGACTTAGTCAAGGCGTGCCGTCAAATTCCTGTGGCGCCCAGCGATATTCCCAAAACAGCTATCACTACCCTATTCGGCCTTTTCGAGCATATCAGAATGCCCTTTGGTCTGAGGAATTCGGCGCAGACATTTCAAAGTTTGTTTGACAAAGTCACCAGAGGGCACCATTTCAGATTCGCCTATGTCGACGACATCCTCGTAGCCAGTACAACCCCGGCTAAGCACGAACGACACCTCCACCTGCTCTTCGATAGGCTTCAAAAAGCTGGCACTGTCGTCAACCCGAGCAAATGCCGATTCGGGGTCAACGACTTGGAATTCTTAGGTCACCGCGTCACGCCCCAGAGAACCTTGCCCTTCCAGAAAATGCTTAAACAATCCGTGAATTTTCTCGCCCCACTTCTCTCCGAAAACTTCAGAAATTTCTGGGCCTGGTCAACTTCCACCGCAGGTTTATGCATAACTGCGCCCGCCTCCTTCTAAAGACCACAAAGGGCCCCCGAGCGCCACTACCATGGAGCGAACACGCTGAATCAGCATTTTTATCGGTGAGAGACGCTCCGGCAAGTGCAACACTTCCTGTTCATCCGCAGCCAGACGCAAACACTCGCGTTATAACTGATGCGTCAGACACTGCTGTAGGCGTGGTGCTACAGCAATATCTGGACCGCGACTTGAAGCCCATAGGTTTTTTTCTCCCAGAAGTTAAAACCTGCAGAAACACGCTACAGTACATTCGGGCGAGAGCTCCTAGCCATACACCTGACTGTGAGACATTACCGATACTTTTTTGAAAGAAGACAGTTCTCTGTCCTAACTGACCACAAGCCGCTGACGTTTGCCCTTGAAGGTAACCACAACGCCTATTCTGCACGGAAAATTCGACACATAGCTTTCATCTTAGAATCTACCGTCGTCCTCCGTCATATCAAAGGACAAGATAACGCAGCGGTTGATACCCTGTCACGTATCGAAGCTATGTCCTCGCCCTGTGTAGACCTTGACCTGGAGACACTGACAGCAGCGCAAAAGGAAGACTCTGAACTTCAACATCTACGTGACACTTTCACGTCTTTGCAGCTGAAACAAATACTCTTCCCACAGTATCCAACAAAAGTCATCTGCGACATATCCACGGAGACCAACCGACCCTAGATCCTCCCAAATTACGTCGACAAATCTTAGAACAACTTCATGGTCTCAGTCACCCTGGCGTTCGAGCTACGCAAAGCCTCATCGGTGCACGTTATGTTTGGCCACGGATGAACTAGTGACGTTCGAGATTGGACAAAACAGTGACTCTCGTGCCAGCGATCAAAAAGTTCTCGACACACCAACACACCTCTCAAGCCGTTTCGCACCCCAAGCGCCCGCTTCGATCATGTCCACGTTGACCCCCCCATTGTGAGCCCTCTTTCTCCGTCCCGAGGTTTCACCTACATTCTGACATATGTCGGCCGCTACACTCGTTGGCCGGAAGCAGCATCTACTGCAAACATTACGGCACAGACAGTCGCGGCGACCTTTGTTAAAATATGGGTCAGCCGTTTCGGGTGTCCATCTATTGTCACAACAGACAGAGGTCAAGAGTTTTATCCGCTTTACTCTCATCATTAACACAGTTGCTAGGAACTCGCCCCATCCATACAACTGCCTACCACCCTTCTGCCAAAAACATGGTGGAACGCCTGACTTGGCAGCTCAAAACCGCCATCGTAGCACGTGAAGGCTGAGCTAACTGGGTAGATCATATACCAATAGTGCTCCTAGGTTTACGCTCTTCTTTCAAAGAGGACCTCAACTCTACATCAGCAGAGCTGGTGTATGGCTCACCATTACGTCTACCGGGCGAGTTCTTTATTCCCACACTGGACCACGGCAACGCCCCTTCCCCTCACCACAATCTCGATGAGTTACGAGACTTCATTCGTCGCTTGCAACCTGCGTCACCACGCCAACCAGCTCATCAAAAGTTTTTCACCAGCCAAAACCTTACGACTTGTACCTATGCATTCTCACGCAAGGAAGGGATCAAGAAGGAACTCACTCCACCTTACAACGGCCCCTACAAGGTTCTGGCACGGACTTCCAAAACATTCACGCTGGACATCAACGGTCGCGAAGAAGTTGTAGCGGCCGACCGCAAAACACCTGCGTTTATGGACAGCGCTGGCCCTACATTTCCTAACAGCATACCCCCTTTTCCTGGTCGACCCATCAAGCATGTTTCGTGGCGTTTATAGCATCGCTTCTGCAGCTCACAACATTGGGACTCCATCGTTCGTAGCCCACGACTTGGATTCCCGCCAAACAACATGCGCACATCACTCGCAGTGTTTTAGCCAGAGTTGGCGTTTCTTTTTCAAATGCAGGCATATTAGCCTTGGTTCCTGGTGAGGGGGGAATCCTGCGGCCACGCGCCACTAAGAGATCTCTAGAAAAAGAAGAGAAGGTCGAAGCGCGAGAGGATTAGAATAAGAACCCAGTTGGATTTCGGATATCGGCCTGGCCAGACGTCTCTATAATTATCTTCATGTTTATACAGATGGTGCCAAGTCTCCTTTTATTGTCGGTTGCGCTGTGTATTCTGAAAGCCTCTCCAAGGTTCAACGACTTGATTGTATTGCCAGCATTTTTACTGCTGAGCTCTATGCTGTGTCAATGGCGATTGAATACACTATCAATAGGCAAATACTGAGGGCGGTACTGTTTGTTGCTCTCAAAAGGTGACTCTTGCACTTTGCTCTCTTAAAGATACTAAAAATATGCTTGTACAACAAATGCGATAGAAATTTATCTCTCCTTAGCATGGACGACAAAATGCAAAAATTTTGTTGGGTACCCAGTTCCATTGGCATACTAGGCAATGAAGAAGCCGACAAGCTTGCAGGGTCTGCCGGTAACCTTCCACAATCGCTGTCATATTTACACTATTAAGATATTAAGCCCTTGGTAAAGTCCTCGATTCTTCATTCTCGGCAATTGGAATGCGAGATGGAGTGAGATAACAAGTTTCATGTTACCACACCAGCTTTGGGAGCTTGGAAAAGCTCTTCATGCAAGAGCCGACTTCATGAAACTCTGTTATGCCGCCTGAGAATGGGACACTCTTTTATAAATCATAAGTGTCTGCTTTCGCGAGAGGATCCACCAGTTTGGGATCAGTGGGTGACAGGCTCACTGATTTGCATATCTTGTGGTTGTGTCCCGGCCTTGAGCCCAAGCGTCGCATTCATTTCCTTGAGTTTTTTCAACAACATATCCCATTTCATCCTGCTCTCCTTGTGAGAGGGAATCCTCTTGTCTCTTTTGAACGAGTAATATAAATTTTTAGGGGTATTGTCCTTGTACACCGACTCCAGCTTTTTGGTTATCCTTTTGTGAAACCCATCCTATAATGCCATGATTCTTTAAATTAGTTTGGCGCAGATGGCCTCGTAGCTTCTGCGCCATAAACCCCAAAAATCATCTCTATCAAGTCTCGTTCAGTTCAAGATCTGCGAATGTTGCCTCGATTGTTCGTCTAATAAATTCCCTTAGCTCCTCACCGTCTACACTTATTCCCTCTTTTGTGGTCAATGAACACTAGAACACTTCTGTTTTTCTTCCCTGCGCATTAATGTGGTCCAAGAACTTTTTTGCTGCATTGCTATAATTTTGATTTACTTCCATCCTCCACTGCACTCCAGTTCCACGAATCTTGGCCTGGATAAGAGCAGATGCCTCTCCTTTCCTTTCCTTAAATATATTCCATTTCGATGCTAACTCAGCGGGTGTGTCCCCTTCTTTCCTTCGCCCATCTTTGTTCTCTTGAGGCCTTTCGTCGCCCTGCTATGGCCGCTTTAACTTCACTGTCTCACCAGTTTTTTTGGTGTGTGTTTCCTTCTCCTTCTTCTTTGTTTGATTTTGAACTTCTCTAACTCTCTTTTAAGAATGTTACTAAATCGTCATATCTCTATTTTCTCTTTAGTTGTCTGGATACCATAGTCTCACGTCGTTCTGATACTTCCAGTAGTTAGGCACCGTTTGGCGTCAATATACCTTCTAGTTTCATAATTTGTTTCTCTTGTTATACTGCACCAAACTTTATTTTAAGTCTCTTATGACCACTGCCCGAGCTTTCCGTTTCCTCCTCATTTATTTCCAGCTGTTCTAGTCTTGTATATAATTAGGTAGACATTAGACGGTAATCAATAGTTGAGTGCGAATTGTTTACCTTCCACAATATTTTCCGTCGCATTTTGCTTCGGCGTTAACAAGGACTAGATCAAAAGTATCGCATAATTCTTGTAGCATCTTTCCTGTAGAATCTATATTTTCGTCGAAGTCCTCTAAGTGTGCATTCATGTCTCCTAATACAACTATTTCCCTTTTATTTCCCATATCTTCGATATCGTTCGATATGCATTTCAAGTGATGTGCGTTTTCCTCTCTTGAATCAGTCCCTGTCTTCATATATACAAATCCTATGAGCGTGTCTAACCCTTTGATCATACCTTTTAACCACATCTCTTCTCTGCAGCTTTCTTTCACGCTTTCCAAGCCCTCTCCTTTCACCAGCGCTCCCAATCAGGAACCTTTCAGTTCCCCTTCATATCGATTATATACACCCAAAAATAACCTGCCAAGTACGGTGGTCCCTCCCTATCTCTAAGATTCGTCTCTGCCATTCCGGACACTACAAAATCTTTATCCCACTTCTTACAATTTCTGCCCCCCCCCCCCCCCCCCTGCATGTTTATAAATCCTGTATTGAGCTGCTTATTTTTTTTTTGTTTCTGCGAGGTTTCCTCCCAACATTCATATCTGCATTTGAGCCAGCTTGGATAGCAAACAAACATAGTTGCCACCAGGGTGTCGAACCGGAACCGAACCGAACCGAAAACCGGAACAGAACCGTTATTTTTAGCCGAACCGGAACTGAACCGAACCGAAATCTTCGCCGCCATCTTGGAACTGAACCGGAACGGAACCGGAAAAAAATATAACGGTAACTGGTTCAAAACGGTTCACAGTAATTTTTTTTGTTAGTATTACAAATTTATTATTTGGGAATAAAAAATTGGCACGTGAATTCCTCTAAGTATTGATCAAATCGTCATATACAGAATTCCAAAGTATAATAAATCCTGGTTTTTTGCGGCGCTTTCTTATTGGCACTATGAATAGCCATGTGTCACATCGTCACGTGACTTCATAATGTCAAGACATGCTGTCAAGTAATGTCACATCACGTGACCCCGTGACGTCACGTGACTCACCGCGTAAAGTCGATTCAAATTGAGGACGTCGCTAGATCTATTAACGTTGTTGATACCGTGACGTCACATGACATCACAACTTCGCACTGAGAGTCCTGTGACACCATGATGTACCCGATTGCCATGATCCCGAGTCAAATGCTCTGGTTCATGACAACCAGTATCGCCAAACATTCGGGTAACGGCTCGCGTTCAACTCAAAGATTATGATGGGCCCGAGTCCCACAAGAGCTAGAAACAGAAACAAACGAAAGCGACACGCCTCAGACACATGCAGCATGTTCGCGATGGTACCTTTATACGGCTTTGAGTTGTTCGGTGCTCGCGAAGTTAGCAGGAGTGTTTACAAGCCTGCAAATGGTACCATAGTGTGCATGATACTCATGTTGGAGCATAGCCTTCTTTATTCTACAAAGCCTGTCAAATCGCGAAATACTCTGGTTTAAGGCTAGCCGCTGTCGTTTGTTTCTGTTTGTCGCTTCAGTGGGGCTCCGGCCCCATTATAGCCCAACTAAAACTATATCTGAAGATTAGCCCATGCTTCGCTTTGCCAACCCTGCTTATGACTATGATAAACACTGACGCTGCATATATTAGTATCAGATCACGTGGCTGATAGTTCTAATTGCGAATTGAGGAGGGGAAAGCTGTTTCATTTCTTTCTTTCGACTGTCTCTCATTTCTCGGAGGAACAAACTAATGGATGCTTTTGCAAGTTATCAACGTCAGGGATTACAACTTGGCGGTATTTATTGAACTGAAGGTAAAAAAAAATGCTGCACGGCCCATTTTACA
Source organism: Ixodes scapularis (assembly GCF_016920785.2). NCBI lineage: Eukaryota > Metazoa > Arthropoda > Arachnida > Ixodida > Ixodidae > Ixodes > Ixodes scapularis. The sequence goes on from NW_024609881.1 coordinate 57,776,068, forward strand.
TGTATGCATACCATTGAGGATCCCAAACATGTTTTCGTTATTGCTGAACTGCCTCAGAAAGTTGTACCCAGAATAGAAGTGTTAAAGGATCTAAATGTGACGTATTGTTCCGACGTTACATGGAACTATTAGTGTGTACGTGAGGGATAGCTGAAAAGAAAGATCCTATAGTGGTCTCACGGGGATAGCCAAACGTTGGCAGCCGCTCTAAGTCTCACAGGAGTGTCGTTCTCAAGTTCTCCAAGTTTTGACCGCCCTGTATTTTGTTTAAACTTCACAGTTTGGTGCAAAGTAAAAGCAAGGAAGAATTACTGTTAGCGAGTGACACAAATATAATTGTCGAGTGAACACCACTCAATACGGAGCAGGCAATCCCTGAGGAATAAAAAGTATCTTGAGGAGCAACTAAAAAAAAAAGGGAGTGGGGAGGGGGGTAGTTTTAAAGCATACTGTGTCGTAAAGGTTCCTCTACCGCGCACTTTCGGCGCAGACAAGAAAGCGTGGCCTGGAAACGATAGTGACAGATGGGTAGTTGGTACAACTTTTATTTGTAAAAACACACTTGCCAGAAAGAACGTTTTCGCCGCGCCAGATACTCGCGCCGTGTCTAACGACGATGCACCAACAAGAAAAATGTGTGCTTCTCGAATACATAGCTTGCACTGAGCGCGAAAATTTTGCAGCGTGCATTTTGCCCCATCGGATTTGATATTCTCAGCAAGAACAACTCGCAATGACAACCAGTATCTAGTGCGATTACGTCACGTGCAAACCATGTTAAATACTTCAGCTTTCTGGTGAAGTGCGACGTTAGCAACACTAGCAGTAGACGTCCAAGGTCAGTCTCGCGATGATATACGGCAGCCTAATGAAATGTTGCAGCACATGACTGATGAAGAACAGAGTCGTGAAGTAAGGTCCCAAAACAAGTGCACGAAAAACCTAAGATAACATTAGTAGTATCTCGCGACGTTTCGAGCTGAGGCAAGCTGATGCCCAAAAGTGACTTATATTAGGATTCTAAAAATCTTCATTTGCCCTGCGAGGAATCTATGTTTAATTAGGAATATCATTTTATGCATTTCTATGCATCTATTTTTGCAGTAAAGCGTTGTGTAAGGGATTATTTAGAAAAAATTGCGTGTCATCTCTTTATTTCTGCACATTTCGTGTATTTGCCTTGCGATATATCATGTGACCACAGTGTTTTTTGGCATACCCTGCAACCCAGTATTTTACACTGCAAAACAGCTAACAAAAGCACGTTGCCGAAGACTCAACAGCTGGCGTATTTTCGAGTATCGTCCTTCCGTGTCGGTCTCAGGCGGTTATGTGAACTTCATAAAGTCAAATTTATCGATGATAATACAAATATACTTAATTCCTGTCTGAAGATTTGGCAGCATAAATAGAAGATCCTCACCTCAAAGATATATAAGTAAATGCACTTTTAAATTATCTGAAAGATGTTCTGCAATCTTTTTCGGCGCTTTTATCCTCTATAGACACGTTATAGGTGATTTGGAAAAGCTTTAAATAATGTTTTTATTTTTTTTATTTTGAAGCTAATTCAAATAACTATATGTGTTCCTCACGCATATATAACTTCTCAAATATATAGAAGTTTATTATTGCGTTTTTTATGTGTTTTTATTATCGCCTTTTTTTACTGGAACGAATGATGGAACTATGACGATTGCACACTTAAACTCTCAGAAAGTGTCCAATTAAGTAGCTTCCGAATTGAGTAGAGCATGAAATCCCACTTTGCTCTATTTGACAAAAATCATCAATTAGAGAGGGTGATGCTTATTTGCAAATTAAATTGACCGGCATTTTGTCAAGAGCAAACCTCAAGAACCAGGCTATGCCAGTTTATCCAATATAGGAAATATTCGCATGGGTAAGCACTGTTTTAGGTCAGATTCGATCTCAGTACGAAGGTGCTCATAGGTTAGAGTGAACAATTTCAGCCACTCCTTTTCGCATGATTCGTCGCCCGCATCATGGTGCTGAGAGCAAACAATGCTAGTTAGAAAAAACAAGCATTGCGATTGCCGCTTAGTGTTTTTATAAAATATAGAGTGGAAGGACTTGTCCCGTGACTTTCGTGACATTTTTAAAATTATATTGCCTTAAGATCAGTCGTCTCGTCGTCATATATATATTGTGAAACGTATTCCGTAAAACACATTTTATGGTATATATGACGACGAGGTGCCCATTTCATGATTTTATTCACTGTAATTAATTTCTTAGTTCAAGGGCAAAACCACGATTCAACATCTAATACTGCGATACAAAGTTGTACCTGTCACGGGTATTTTAGGCAACCTACTTCACTTCGCGAAAACATTTCGATTTAGGTACAATGTATGTGACTCTGGTAAACGAAGGGAGGTTGAGTCGTATAAACACGACGTTTGGTATGTTAATGGAGATTTTCCTTTTTTGTTGTGTAGGTATAAATAACAGAATTTTTTTAATTTTTGTACCTAAAAATAAAACTGGATTGAACAAACGATAAAAAAAAAGAAAACTATATACTGTAAACGACTTATTTTTCGTGGGCTCAATATTTCGCGATTTAGGTCAAAGCTGAAGTTTTGGAATAATTCGTGGGTTGTAATTTTCTCGACGCGGTGGAATCTCACTATAAATTTCAATCTGTTTACATTTTACCGAAATTGTTCGCGGGACCCATTTTTCGTGAATTGTAGGCGATTCGCGAAATTCTCAAAAATAGGTCCTCGCAAAAATCAGATTGTTTACAGCAGTTAGTTTCATGGCCTAAATAGTGCCTATTGACAGAACAAAGCAGAAAATATATTCTCAATTTAGCGGTTCAAACCGGTTCGAACCGGTTTGAACCGTTATTTTTGCGTCCCGGAACTGAACCGGAACTGAACCGAAAGCCGTGAACCCAAACCCGAACCGAACCGATAAAAATATCGGTTCGACACTCTGGTTGCCACCCATCAAGCCAACGGTAGAGGAAAAGGCACTTTCACGTAAGCAATACATGCCCCAACTTGCTACATTGAGGCAAAAAAACTACCAAAAAAACTTACGGATTAGAAGCCAGCCCTGCAGCTTCGGTGCATCGGATGTCAGCGTCGGCTCATGACGTATGATCACAAGACGGCATCAGTCAGTCAAAGTCGTCACTCAAGCAAACTAAACATCGACGCGACGGGAGCGTCATCCGACAACAGCACAGGTACTGTGAGTGGACGCCTGACACGAGGCTGTCGCAGAAAGAACTCGTTAACCCTTTGACTATACTCATCCTTTTTTTTCTTTTTTTCCCTTTTTTTAAGGAACACATAGTAAAATTTGATTTAAACAGGCAATTTGCATTAAACTAAGACAAGCACATTTTCTTTACTGCCATGTGTCGTATATTGCTTTAAAACAGAACTTTTGGTCTGAGTCCCACTGACGTGTGTGGGAGCCGAAGGTGAAAGACGAGGCGAAGGCACGTGACAGGCTATCGGCGGAGATGAGAAGAGCTCGCGCGAGACTGTGCGTGCTGAGCGAGGCTGGAGCTGAACAAGAACGACGGGGCCGGGCTGCCTGGCCTGTCCCATGGCGAACCCCGGAGCGGTCAACCAGCGAGGTCTAGAGCAAGACCGCTGGAAACGGCGAGCCCTGGCCATATGACCTGGGCTACGACGATCCCGGGGTTGTTCCGCAGCGAGACTCGGGCATTGATAGCCCGGGACAGCCAGCCTAAGCAGCGCTGGCGTGGGGAAGGCGATCTGCAGGCCTGGAGAAGGGCTCCGACAGTGAGCTCTGATCGACGGGCGACAACAAGGGTCGGCGTGCCTAGACTGCCGGTTCTTGACGACAGGCAACCGGGAGGTACAGTAAACCCATTCGCTGTCTTCTCGTTGTGTTATGTCACCCCCTGGGGGACGTACGGAGCGCATACCGATCGGGCAGCGATTATTAGTAGAGGGATCCCCGTAAAGAACCCCACACTAAAATGGCGCATCCATCGTGGGGCCCGTTTGGTATGCCTCTGCTTCTAGTCGTCCCCAGGGTGCCCCACGGATACGTTGAGCGGGTTGTTCAGTACCGCTAACGATGCCCGTTGAGACAAAGCATGTTGGAGTTTGGGCAACTTGTCTCACAGCAGAGCTCAGCAGGTGTTTCATTTCATTTCATTTTCATTTCATTTTATTACCTTAAAGACCCCCTTTTAGGGGGTATTACATAAGGGGTGGGGTTACGAAAATAATCAAACATAGGTGCTGGTCTTCAGGATGAGAGATGATTGGTAACATTTTTGAAGAAGATTGATGGGCAGGTGATGGCAGCAACGTGGTGGGGAAGGCCGTTCCAGTCTGGAGCTGCTCGGGGGAAGAATGTCGCAGAAAAAGTGACAGTGCGAGCGCGTGGGCGAGCAACCTGGAGAGGATGACTGGTGCGGTGAGATATGCGTGTGGGAGGTGTCTCCTCGAATCGAGTACTTAAAGGGCTCGAAGGACGAGGTTGCGGACGCGCTTTCTAGGGTACCCCTTATAATGGTTGGCAGGAGACGAGGAACGCGCTTAAGATGTAAGAAAGTCGTCTTCGGAGTTAAAGGAGAGCCACGGCATGTTCGCTAGAAGGCAGGCTCGCGACTGGCAGGAGGGAAAACAGCCAAGACTTATTACATTTATTTAGAATTTACGCTTGGGATGATGCGGTAGGCAAGTAAGCGCTTGTCGAGGCCCGGGTGCAGATGGGGTTTTGTCAGTGTGTGTCGGAAGGACTGCGGGAATAGCAATTGACGCCGGGAACACTGGCGAACGAGATTGTCAGCGGGTGTCGGGTAAATTGGTGGAAATGGCGGTTTACACCGAGAACGCTGGCAGGTGAGCTAATGAGCACTATGATTTGTAACCGCTGGCCCAAGACGGTTAGTTGATTCGCGTCACTCCAACAACCAACAAAGGGCAGAGGGGCGACTCTCCCTTGAGCTTGAGGGGAGTCGTCCCAAGAAAGCAACGAAATGTTTTATATGATTCTTTCTCGACTTCACACTGGCCAGTCGTGGCAGTGACAGCAAGACCTTTAATAAGTTATGTCGCGTCACGACCTGGCCGGGGATGAGACGGTAGACATTTACGTGGCTTGCAGCTGTCCAGTTTGCCTTGAGGCGTGAACGGTTTAAGCGGGCTTACTCGCTAGGCTGCCGCCCCCTCCGAGGACCGATCAGTCTCTAGAGCTCGTATACACGTGGACGAAACGGGACGCTGGCGCTTACATCGAGAACCACATGGTATATGTAGCCGTTGCAGAACACGGGTATTGTATACGGCCCTCCGCCACAGGATTTGGATCTCTTCGCTTGCGCAAAAGATGGACTAGGTTTACACCATCGTTACCTGTTCTGAAGGAAACTCACGCTTTGAGCAACGCAGCTAATGGTTTTGCCGCATCGCTTGCTCTGAGGTGAGAAGGGCACCCGAGGTACAAGAACGAAAGCGTCGTGTCTTACTCCTATTCTTACTCGGTGAGATACAAACGAGGAGGCTTGCCCGGTTCACATCGCTGACTTAAAAACGTTGCGATGGGGAAGACATATAACATGAGGTTGCGGTTGGACACAAGAAATCCCCTGTTCTTGGCGACCCAGGAGCGAGCTCTGGAATGCTGACTTGCTGAGTTAGCCGCATGGTACACGAACCCGTCGGCAAGCTATTTGGCGGTGGAGGCTATGGCTACTGCCACAGTCTTTGGCAGAGTACTTGTTCGTTGTGTGTTGTTTTAACACTTTGTTCTGCGCAGAATATCTTCTTGGAAAGACTGCCATAGACGGCGTAACCCTGGACGCCCACCGGAGGGAAGACGGATCCATTCGTTTTTCCAAGTGCTCAGGGTGGCTGACAGTTGTTCGGCCTGACGAACGGTTAAGGCGGGCAGTTCTAAGCCCGCTGCGACCTCTAAGCGGAACTTGGCAGGTCCGACCGCGTCGGCCGGACCAGCTTAGAGCAGGCCCCCTGCTGCATCGCGGTGAGTGAGACAGCGAGCGACGGACAGGTCGGTATTGTCTGCCGGCTTCGCTAGCCACCACCACCTACGCCGATTTCGGACGCTGCAACGTGGACACTCCGGCAACAGCGACAGCTGCCGCCCATGAAGCCCAGCGGCTCCCTGAGGCCCATGAAGTCCCCCGAAGTCCGGGCCTTGAGGGGGGAGAGTGGGGGAGCCGAGGGTGAAAGACGAGGCAGGGGGCACGTGGCAGGCGGTCGGCCGAGAAGACACGAGCTGGCGGGAGACAGTGCGAGCTGAGCGAGGCTGGAGTTGAACACGATCGACGGGGCCGGGCTGCCTGGCCTGGCCCATGGCGAACCCGGAGCGGTCCACCAGCGAGGTCTGGAGCAAGACCGGTGGAAACGGTGAGCCCTGGCCATATGACCTGCGCTAGGACGATCCCGGGGTGGTTCCGCAGCGACACTCGGGCATTGATAGCCCGGGACAGCCAGCCTACGCAGCGCTGGCGTGGGAAAGGCGATTCGCAGGCCTGGACAAGGACTCCGACTGTGAGCTCTGATCGACGGGCGACAACAAGGGTCGGCGTGCCTGGACTGCCGGCTCTCGACGACAGGCAACCCGGAGGTACAGTAAACCCATTCGCTGTTTTCTCCTTGTGTTATGTCACCCCCCTGGGTGACGGGCGGAGCGCACACCGATCGGGCGGTGATTATGAGTTGAGGGATCTCCGTAAAGAACCCCACACCTGTGGACGCCTAAGTTGATTGAATGCTCGCATGATTTACATATATTTCATCACTCGTGTCACTGCTCATCGAAATATCGCGTGATTCCCAAAAATCGAAAATTCCGGAGTATTCGTTGTCACATATGCCCGAGCATTAATCCCATTAAAAAGAATGTTTTGCACCTCTTTTTCGGCTAAACTGGACCTCCGTGCCAAAGCCGAGTTGTTTTAGTGTGAACGCTCGAGAGCGACTGCTCTTTATTTATTTATTTTTGGCGAAATGCAGCATTTATTTTTGTCAAACAGCAGTACAAACGAAAAACTGCCCAAGGTAAATGAATCAACAGAGGTGGTTTAGCCATCTGCCAGCAAGCACGCTAAACAATCGCCGAAACCGAAACTCAAGTCACACTCGCGGTCGGGCTTAATGATCCCTAAGGGGTGGCACGAGTGACACTCGTTATTTGGAGGCAAGGGTTGAGGAACCTGATAATAAGAATCAATAGTTATGTAATCAAGTGAAAATAGACCTTTCTGGTGTACTAACCAAGTATGCATCATATTCCCACTCCGGCCTTTACGCCTTCAGAGTCAGCACACCAACAACTGTGTTCACTGCATGCGGTGGAGCTTTTGAGGACACTTGCATTACTGAACCCCCAATATTAATAAACGGGACAAACCTGACTGGCAGACCTGTTGCATGAGGCTGCACTTTTTACACCTCTCCTCAAGACGTGGTGCATTCGAAAACAGGGATCTGAAAATGTTATTTATTCATTTATTCCCTCCAAGGGCCGTTGTATGCATTGCTGAGAGGTTACTTAAAACTGCACACATGATAATAACATCATAAAAATTATTCTTTCGGCATTAGGTTATAGCAGGTCATTTAATACACATGTGACACAATAGACCCTTTGCAAAACCCCATCAAGCAACATTGAATGTCACCTTTTTTTTCGGCGCAAAGCATGTGAGTTGACCACAGTCCACGTCGAATGCTAATGCGGCACTCGACTCCCATAGGTGCTGAACCGAGTCCACGGTGATTGCTGACGTAACCTTCTTGTCGAACAAATGCCCAAATTATAAAGGGCATGGGTAATTAGCATAGCAGCTCCCGTACTTCATTTCATCACAATTTGGCAAACGGCCAAGGCCGTTTTCCAAATTGCCAGTCCCAGTGAGCCAATATGCACGTTGGAGAGAGGCATGTGTCAACACACCATCAGAGTGCTCTCCCGCTGAAATTTCTCACCTTCCCTTCGCCTCTCTGATTGGCTCGACGGGGCTGTGGCGCTTGCCCTTTGCCAAGTTATGGCAAAGGGAAAGCGCCCTTTGCCATAACTTCTTGACACTCAAGTCTGCATTGTCGTTCTAGGTCATTTACCGGTCTCGGTTGCACCTCAGTGTGGTAATCTTTAGTTCTGTGAAATCACCCCTTTTGTTTGAGGAGTTTTTGGGGGAAACTCTAGGAAACAAAAGACGCCTTGGGGAGGCGAGAGGAGAACCTGGCCAGGATGATTCAGTCTAGTCACCTTGGAAAGGCGACTTGACTGCCCAAGGCGACAAAAGACGCCTTGGGGAGGCGAGGGGAGACCCCGGCCAGGATGATTCAGTCTAGTCGTCTTTTCTTGTACTATCCTCTCCGCTCTATCACTTTTACCTTTCCTGTTTCTTTTACTTCTCTCTCATTTCTCTTACTCTTTTTTCACTCCTTTTTGGTGGCAAGGGCAAACCTTAGGTGGCAATAGTCCTCTGTCTTGACCCACACTTTGGTATAGGCCAGGGGTGGCCAGGCTGACCCGGCCTAAGAACCGCATACAAAACCACGAAACTTCCAAGAGCCGCGGGGGGCGGGGGGGGGGGGGGGGATTTTTGTCCAGAGGAACAAACGAAACTCAAACTACTTTCGATCTATCCGAGTCAAAAACAGTCCGACTGTACGTAAGGTAGCATAGCATACGACTAGCAAACCGCAACCTGTCTTTCGATCTTTCGATTTTAAACGCGTTATATTTCTTTTTTTGGGGAAGTGCTCCTGTGACCGGGAGGTAGGCGGTTGTGTGTGTGTGTGTGTGTGTCTGTGTGTGTGTTTGTGTGTGTGTGTGTGCGTGCGTGTGCGTGTGTGTGCGTGTGTGTGGGGAGGGGGGGAAGCCGCGAGCCGCATTTTAACACGCGAAGAGCCGCATGCTGCTCGCGAGCCGAAGATTGGCCGCCCCTGGTATAGACCCTTTCTTCAAGGGCGCCACCGTCTCGAATTGTCGTCATTTCCAGTATGGGTGAAAACATTGTTTTGCCGTCGCCACGCCCGTAGAAGACACTTAGGATATAAGGGTAACCCTCAAACATTATCGTTTTGCCTCCCCCTTATTTTTTTACTAGTTCCAGCTTGAACAGTTTTAGTATTTTTTTCGTCGACCATACTGGATACGCCTATTAGGTGGCTGGGGACGAGAGTACACAAAAAATGTATATATTTTCCCGGCAGCACTGTTAGAGTAACGTCACCAGGAAAGCCCCTTTTGGTATGGTGCGTTACCTAACCCCTCGTTGGGCTTGGTGGGTGGCGGTGCACCGCGGATTCTGAACACTTTCTGCCCTCTTATGGCGCCCCACTACTCCAAACCCCGTTCAGAGCACGCCCTTAAAAGGCGTTGCGCTGAACAAAAAACGATTGAAAAGAACGCGCGGTAGAAACATTTACAAAGTTCTTCATCGTTCATTCGCTTGCTGAACAGAAACCTGTTTCAAAGCTCTCACCTTCTATTGTAGCAAAGGTGCTTGAAAACCTTGTAGGGTTTTCCTACAAGGCTAAAAAGCAACACTCTGGAGACCTTCTCGTAAATGTGAACACAAAAGAAAAAAGTTAACGCGCTCCTTAAAGGGGCGGTGCAACGGTTCTCGGACTTTGGTCAAAGATTTTTGGAAGTTGCCCCCTGACACTTTTGAAGTAAAGAACAGAAAACCGATTTCGCCTGCGTCTCCTAGTTGTTGCGTAAAAAAAAGATAAAGATTGGCATTTCGGGCACCCCTCAACTCACTCCCAGTCTTCAGGGTCACACCTGGTCGCACTCCCAGTGACGTCATTCGGAGTGCCGTGTAGCTTCCCTTGTGCTATCTCGGAGGACGCTTCCCCTCCCTCTCTCTGCGCGCATTAGCGGGCGCTATGCTGCGGCTTAGAGCCGAGCGAGGTCACGTAATCTTTCCGCCGTAGTTCCTTCGGCTGCCACTTGGGGCTGCAGGTGGGGGGAAAAGCTTGACTTTTGCTTTGCGATTATGCAGCGGAATCGCGACATTTTTAATGAAGGAAGTGTTTTTTCTATCCTCCGGGACACGATAAACAACGTAAAAATGACGAGATGCAAATTATTTTAATCATAAAATTGTTGCACCGCCCCTTTAAGCTGACCACCATCGTTGACGTGAAGGTGCCGGTGAGCATTCATCGCACACTAAATACTATACGTGGAGTCCTCTCCGAGGACGACATTCTACACACGAGTGAGGAAGAAATCCTCGAGGGGCTCAGAAATTCTGGTGTTGTCGCTGTCAAGGGCATCATGTTACGGAGGGATGGTGAACAAATCCCTTCGAAACATGCTATCCTGACTTTTGAGAGGGACGCACTCCCAGAGACAATGAAGGCGGGATACTTGAACTGCCGCATCCGCCCTTACGTCCCCAATCCCCAGCGGTACTTCCGTTGCCAGCATTTTGGTCACGGAACACGCAGCTGTCGAGGGAAGGAGACGTGTACAAAGTGTGCTAGTCAAGGTCGTGCTTCCTATACGTGGCTTGCACATGACGTCATTTCCGATGACCTCCCGAGAAAAGGGGAAGAAGGAGCTCCCCTCATATCAGGATCCTCCTTTGTGCCTCCCGGATTTGCACAGGTGTCTCTATTCACCTCCCAGAAGATTATAGAAGATTAACCTGTCACTCATAATTCTTACAAAAGCAGCTTCTCTCTTCTCCTCTTACATGCCCGAAGGAAAAATTCATCAATGTAACCCTGTTTGGAGGTCAATGTTTTCTAGTGAACCGCTGGTTGTGCCTGACTGTACGTCAAACATGTCTGATTGGCCAACAAGTTACTCTGACCGACAGTCAAACTCCAGTCAGACCCCACTTGCCGGCTTTCTGATGGTTTCCTGGTGGCAGTCGGCCACCGCGAAATGCCATCAAGATGTCTTGGTGGCGAATCTGATTGTACATCGATTGGCTCTGACTGTACGTCAAAAAGCTTTGACGTGCAGACAGACGTACGGTCAAAGGACGTAAAGTTCCTTCGGATACCACTATTTCGTCAAATCTATGAATACGAAAAATAACCTATGCACAAGAAAACGATTTCGGGACGTGAGCCCATAAAACTGCTGATGTTAGAGATATGACACGCAGCCGACCGACAACCCTGATCAGAAGCCCGCCGAAACGCCGAAAACGCCACTTCGCTTCGCCCATAGAGGCTTCGCCGAGCTTTCATGAACGATCGCTCTCGATTCGTTTTATTTGCCCGCTTGCTCCAACCTGTCGATCCTGCCCGGGCTCTACAATGTCTTAAGTTTTATTAGAATTTCTACTCGACAAGACCCAGCCTGTTGTGAGTTCCGACAATGTAAGGGACTTTAGCGGTGTAGTTGAAGACGACAATGTGTACCAGGTCTACTGGGCCGGAGACGCGCGAACAAAAGGATCGTTCTACGGCGCGAAAGTACTCTACATGGCAGGTGAGTAGAGCTGAAGTACGGCGAGTGATGTACGAGTGTTTTGCATAGCATGCTGAAGTCTTAACTGCATTTGCAACCGAAGCATCTCGTATAAAACGAATGATGAAATCAAGTTTTCTAAGCAATGGCGTAGCATAGGGGTTAGGGTGACCGATTTCTACGAAAGTGGTCGCGGGTTCGATCCGCGGTGGTCCTGCTTATTTTTTTTTTCTCGAACATTTTGTTTTATCGAGGCATTTGGCGATATTTATGAGTGCGTATAGCTTTACTCTTATATAAATGCTGCCCTTGTTGATGAAAATCCCTTGGCAGTGGCAGTCAGACGTCATCTGATGGTCCATCACGTTCCACCAAGGCTGCTGACTGGCAGTCAGTGTCCCAAATTACGTACCTTGATGGAATTTTCAATAGGGTGGTGTTCAAAAGTATGCGATGTGACTTCAATGCAAGGAGCGTATATGTGTGAGACGGCTATGGCCCACTGCACTAATTGCGGTGGACCACATCCTGCTTATTATCGTGCATGTCCCTCTTGGGAGCTAGAAAAGGACATTCTTACCATCAAAGTAAAGGAAAACATACCCTACCCGGAAGCCAAGAAGCGGTTCTCCTTTTCGTCAAAGGTGAGTTTTGCCGTGGTAGATTTGCAGGGGCCTTGCATCACGTTCGGAGTCGAGGGCCACCCAGGTCTCTCCCGAGGTCTTGGTGGCTGACTTCAGGGCCCCAGCTCCCCGACAGGGGTAGCAGCTGCTTCCTCCACTCTCTGGTGGTAGCACGCGAGCTACTCCTTCATCCAAGGACAGGCCGGCAGCAGCCGGGCCTGTCCCCTAAAGAGACGGAGCGAGGTCATCGCTCTTGCCTTTTAGAGACGGCCCCCTACCGAAGGAGCCGCGTTATGCCCATGCAGCTCCTGTGAAAGATGGGGAACAGACAAGCTCGGGCGACACGTCGCCCAGTTTGCCTGCAACCTTTCCGGTCGATCGTGGTCGGGGTTTTCCCGCTCGCACACCTGACCAGACAAGTGATGTTTTAAAAGCAACTGATACCTCTCAGGAGGTGAAGATGTCGACAGATTCTGACAATCTGTTCACTCCGGGGTCCGACCAGGATATTATGGAGTGTGAGACACCTTACGGTACACCTAAAAAGAATAAGAAGCCTGTAGTCCCGCCGAAATGAGGATCTCAATGTCTTCCATCTAGTTTTTGTCGACTCTACAGGGTTACTTGTTTTACTAGGTTTATTTTTCCTATTTACATACCTTTTATAGGTGACTAAGTTACATTTTATGCAATGGAACTTCGCGGTGTTTTCCGAAATATTGATGATGGCAATTATTTTATGGATGAGCTTCGGCCCATCGCTCTCGCCTTGCAAGAGACCCATCTTGATCCAATTCTTTTAACATTTTAAGACGTCATCAGGTTTTTAGAAAATATCACCCTTTCCACCCCTTCTGGTGGTGTTGCAGTGGTCGCAGACATGTACAAATTACTCAAAAAAGGTAGTTAAGTTAAGTTACTGAGTATCGACGCCAAAAGTAATTGGAGTAGAGTAGAAATTACGCATTCGTAAGAGTAATTGAGTAAACTACTAACTACTGTAAAAAGTAGCGAATTACTTTGAAGTTACTTTCGAAGTTACTTTTTTATATTTTTGTGGTAGAAAAATGAACAGCAGTTGTGATCAATCAAAAACCCTGCGAGCCTAAAATAAATACAGTCTATTTATGGCTTGCGTTTTCGCCAAAATAGTTCATTCGCTCGCAAAAGGAATTGACTTTCAAAGTTCTTGATAGGAGAGTTTTCCTCTTTTCCTTCTAAAGACGTCCCCAGCCAAGCTAAAGAGACGTTCCGCCGACGTGCTGGATGGAACAGCAGCGTTGAATTTGAGAAACAGGCTGTGCAGGGTCGGGTAAGCGAGTGTCGGTATCTTAGGTGTCCATGACGAAACATGTGAGGTTTGCCTCGGGTAGAGGGTCTTTTATAACAAACTTCCTCCTTTTTTCTTTTTTCTTCGTCAAGTTGAGATTGTTATGACTGGCCCCTCTTTATTCCGACGGCGTTCTGAGAGTACGCTGAGCGAGTGCACCAGACAGTCAAGGGTTCAAGTCTCGCGCCACAACGATGAGATCATCCGGACGACTGCGCGTCCCGTTGTGGTGCTAATCCTACGCTACTGAAAAAAAAAATTGTTTTGGTTTAACAGAAGATGAACCGAAGTATACTTTGCCGCTGACGCCGGGATTAAAAAAAAGGATCTCCCAAGGGTAACTCGCAATCCTCGCCGGCGACTACAATATTCTGACGCGTCTGAATCGTTTTTAACAAAGAGGAGGTCTCCCAGGCATGGATGCTCGAAAGGACGCGAAGGATTACGTGAACAAGCATCGTCGCTCGTATAAAGTTGCAGCTGGAAGCGGGAACGTGCTCCCATGAACGTATTATCCGTGCCAGGGTTTGTGCGCGGGGAAGTCCGGCTTTGGAAAGGCGTATGCGCTGGCGACAAGGCGACTATGGGAACAGGCGCCCAGTTGCGAGGTCATTCTAGTGGCGCCTCCCGTGGAACGACAGACAACACGAAAACAACAACTCTCAGTGTCCCCGTCTTTCACGGTTGCAGCTGGAAACGCGGCACCTGCGTACATTACCGGATTAGGTCAATACCCGACCAAGGCTTGTTAAGCATCTCTTCCCTCGTTCGTGCGTGCTGGTGTTATGTCTTGGCTGCTCGTCTTCACCTTGGTCCGAGGACGCCTTCCCGAACAAGGGTGCCCCTTGTTCGGGAATGCCACTTCGTCTGCCGGCGTCTTATTCATTTCTGCGATCAAACTTTCGTGATGGGCAAAATTAGCACCATATGATTTCGAAAGTAGTTAGTAATTTGAGTAGAAGTTACCTGAAAAAAGTAGTTAAATTAAACTACTAATTACCCAAATAAAGTTGTAATTGAAAGTTACCAAGTTACTCGAAAAAGTAGTTAAACTACAGTAGTTTGAGTAGAGTAGTTGAACTACGTCCAAGTCTGAGTGGTCGTGCAGAGTGGAGTTGTTTACTCTCAAGTTCCCCTCTGCACGCCACTGAAAGCTGTTGCAGTACGTACCCTTCTGGACCGCCTTGTAACAATTGTTTCTTTATACTTACCACCTAATGTTCTTTTAAACCTTCAAGAGCTGCAGGGTTTTGTAGGACAGCTCCCGCGACTTTTTTTTAATTTTGGGGGATTTTAACGCTCATCATCCCATGTGGGTTAGTGCCCGTCAAGACTCCCGTGGTGGTGTGATTGAACATCTTTTATTGTCTTCTATGATGTGTATTTTTAACGGGAGAGAGCCAACTTTTTTTTAGTGCGGCACATAACTGATTCGCATCCGTAAATCTTTCTATTGTTTTACCTTCATTACTTCCTTGCTTTTCCTGGCAGGTTCTTCATAACCCCTTTGGAAGTGATCATTATCCAGTTGTTTTAGAGAGTACTGTTTCATTGCCTAATCTCTTAAAGCGGGTCCCTAGGTGGAAGTTAGACAAGGCAGACTGGGCGCTTTTTAAACTTCACTCCACTTTAGAACCTTTGCTGCTTTCTTCTATGTCCCCTGAGAACGCTACACTTCATGTCACTGAGCAGATACTAATGGCTGCTCCGCAGTCCATTCCAAGAACGTCTGGTAATGGACCTAAAAAATGTAAGCCTTGGTGGAACGAGGATTGTGCCACTACACGGGCGGACAAAAATGGGGCGTGGGGCAGATTTCGCAGATACCCCACTTCAAGCGGGATACGGCCCATTCGTCACATGTCAATTCGTCATAGGGCAACTGGTAACAGGCCCGTTCGTCACAGCGGAACATTCGTCATAGGATGATTCGTCACGCTGGCAATTTGTCACACACTGACCCCGAGATCGTTAAACTTTTTTTTTCGATTTTGTTTTCTTTGGAAAGTTCCGAAAGGGGGTCACCCAACCAAATCCGTACAAGGTCAGCGCGGTGGACTACTGCACGAACGGGAACAAAAACATGTCCCAATGAACCCAGGATAAGGTAACATGCAGCCTTTAGCCTGCATGTTGTCTTATCTGGGTCACCTTACTAACAAAAGAACTTCGAGAACATAAAGTTCAGAATTGAAAAAAAGCCCCCTGAACCCGATTCTTTTTCTTTTCTTTTTTTTTTTTTTTTTTTGTTCCCCGCTTTAGGGTTTACTATGCCGGTTGCTCCCGGATTATAACAGACAAATTTCTCTTGCTTCCCATTTCACTCTCGATATCTAAATGGAGGTAGTTACTACTAAGAGAGGTGACGATATGCTTGTGCACGAAGGACATTCTTACACTTACATTAAGGTTAACAAAACTACGTTGGATTGGGCCTACCGGCGAAGAGGAGTTTGTATAACTAAAATAGTCACCGAACACGCCAACACTCGTGTAATCTCTTATTCCAGTGACCATACGCATGCCGGTGACCCCACCAAGATAAACGTGCTTCGGGTTCGCCATCAGATGAAGGAAAAGGCTGGTATCTACCAATATCTATTATTGTTCTTATATTCCCAAAACTACCTCATTAACGTCCGTCTTTATTTGAGTGGAAGGCCGTCTAGCACCGCACATAATACTTCTGAATGCGGCTGCCTGTGCCAGTGAAGACACTGCATCGCAGATTTCCGTACCGTCAACACTTCGTCGCACAATCGGGAAGCAAAGGCAGCGGGCGAATTTCGAGTACAGCTTGGGATCTTGCAGAGCCGACATACAAATGCCAACAGAGTTTAAGGTAAAGTGTATTGCAGCGCAAAATCACAGTGCGCGACATCTTATGATAATAATGACTTTTACCTGCATGGAGACCACAGCCAAAGGAGATTCCTTTCTCCTCCACGACAGCGGAGAGGGCGACAGCGAAAGAATCCTGATCTTTGCTGGCGAGCGCAACTTGAGCTGTCTGGCTCAGGCTATTACGTGGTTCGCGGGCGGGACCTTTAAAGTCACTCCGGCACAGTTTTACCGACTGTACACGGTGCATGCCACAGTCAATGGCATGGTAGTGCCAATGGTTTACGGTTTGCTGCCCAACAAATCTGAAGCTACCTAAAGAAGGTAAGCATTCAAGAGCTCTGATAAATGTATAAAACGAAACGCTCTGTAGCCGAATTATTGGATATGTTTTCAACAACTTCAAAAATATATTCGCTCTTTTTAAGGTTTTTCGACGTCGTACTGAGTCACATGGGGGCCAACTGCTTTGAGGTGGCTAACACGGACTTCAAGATAGCTGCCATGAACGCGATACAAGCCTTGATTCCCGGCGCTAGAATACAGGGGTACTTTTTTCACTTATCCCAGTCGGTGTACAGGAAGGTGTGCTCCAGTGGTCACCAGAGTCGCTACAATTCAGATGAAGAGTTTGCTGTTCTGGTAGGCGGCATTCTATTTATATGACTTATTGTAGTTACTTCATTTCTTGTGGATTTTCAGATGAAAATGCTTCTTGCCTTTTTGCCAATCGCCGACATTCCCGAGGCCTTCCAGGACCCTTCTCGAGGTTTTCCCCACCGATGCCTTACTCGTGGCAGTCTACTTTGAGGACGTGTATATCGGGAGACCCCGTCGAAACGGCTTGTCGTCGGCCACCTTCCCTTCTTTGGTTTGGTCAGTCAGAGAATCAACACAAGCAAAAATGCCAAGGACGAACAACATCATCGAAGCGTGGCACCAAGGACTGGAGGTAAGAACTGACCTAATCCTCTGAGAACTTGGAAATTTTCTATAGCACATGTTTGCATTTGTGGCTCAAAATTTCAGTACGGCGCCCACTCAAAAAGCTTTCTCCACGAGTGTGTGTGTTCTTTTTCTTTTTATACCACAGCAACGTGGGCTGCAGTTCTCCCAATATATGTGCGTTCTGGGCTGAATCAAGAGAGAGCAGTCCTTGACAGGTATGCGCTGGCTCAAGCACAGGGCGGCACGACATCTTCGACGGTGTCCAATAAGCACGCCGACTGCAACCGGCGTCTTCAGATGATTGTGAGCCGCTACGATGGTCGCAATCGTCTTGAAACCTTGAGGGCGGCAGCTTGAAATATCGCTTTTTAGTTTGTTTTTATTTCGCTCAATAAACCTGTAGTTTTCTAAGTACAACGATGACTTGTTTGTATCGTCCCTCTCTTCAGTAAAAATAAAATATAACGTACTAATCTGTATTGCATGCAAAGCATAATGAATATACGTTGTGCAAATTCGAATATCCAGTTCGCACTGTGACAAACTTTCCTAGTGGCAAATTCCCCTATGACGAATGTTCCGATGTGATGAACGGGCCTATTTTCAATGGGCCTATGACGAATGCGCATATGACAAACGGGCCTACACCCCTTCAAGCAACCTTGTTGAGTTCAAGCGAGGAACAGCCATGGCACGTTGGGCTAGGAAACAGGCAAAGCGGAGGTCGTGGATGAAGTATCTCTCTTTTTTAAAGGGATGCTGAACCGATATTTGAAATCTCATAATTATTGCCCGAGCGGGCTTCACGGGATGGTACTGTGCCTAAGAACGATATTCAATCAGACGGATGGGGCCCGAATTATTGTATTTCTTTGAATTGAGAGCGAATCCTCGGCCGGAAGCCGCCGGCGCGAGCGAGTCCTTCTGAGAGCAGGCGTAGCGGAACTGACGTGCGCATTCTCGGCGCCCCCAGCGCCCCTGGTGCCTCCGCGCATTCTCCTCGTTCGTTGGCGCTCGCCTTGATTCTTCGCTCGGCGGCTGTTCTCGAAGCGGCTGGTACTAACAATAACAAACGCCGCCCGCCTTAGCGCCTGGCTTGGCTCCGTCTGTCTTTTGACGCGAATGAGAATGCGCACGTCACGAAGCGAGCTTTCCACGACGCTCACCAGGGGTCGCGTAAAATTGTATTTTTCGTGTTTATTCAATTTTATACGCCTTCTCGCTCAAAACAACGTCATTTAGAAGTAAAGGACATGCTATGTATGCCATTGCGACCAAGATTTTCCACCCAAAATTTCGTTTCAGCATCCCTTTAACCAGTTTTGTCCCTGCCAAAGAGGCCTGGGAGAGATGTAGGAGAGTATATGGGGATTATAAATGCTTTGCATCCCAAAGTTTAATGCCCCTTCTTCGTCACTAGAAGATATTGGTAACATACTCGGGAAACAGTTTTATAATTCGTCGAGTTTGGCCAACTACAGTGTTACTTTCGGAAAGTTAAAAACCTCGTGCGCAGCCACAAAAGCTTGTCATATCAGGAAGAAATTTAGAATCTTATAACCAACCATTTACGCAATGCGAGCTTGAGATGGCCCTTTATGTAACAAAGCTCCGTGCCTCTTGGCCCAATGGAATTCACTATGAAATGCTTTGCCCCCTTTCTTTAGAATCTTTTGAAAACCTTCTCCTGTTTTTTAATCTTTTGTGGGAAAGGCATGCTTCCGTCAGGCTTGGAAACATTCGCATATCATCCCCCCTCTAAAGCTTTATAAAGTCCCCTCAAAACCATCAAGCCACCGCCCAATTACACTGACAAGCTGCCTCGGGAAAACATATGAAAGGCTTATAAACAGGCGACTGGTGTACATGTTACAAAGTCAGAGGGTTTTTGATTACAGTCAGTGTGGATTCCGCCAAGGTCGATTTACCCTTAGCCACCTAGTTCGCCTGCAAACTCTGATACGCGAGGCATTTGTAAACAGGCAGCACTGTGTTGGGGTTTTTTCGACTTAGAAAGGGCATATGAAACAGCGTGGAGGTATGGGATTCTCCGAAATATGTTTGTCTGTGATATCCGTGACCGTATGTATGCGATGCGTAAGGGAATATCTGACGGACAGGGTTTTTCAAGTTCGTCTCGGCTCAGTCCTATTTGATTCCTTTGTTCAAGAAAACGGAGTTTCTCAACGGGGTGCTTTAGGTGTGACTTTATTTTTGCTGACAATGAATTCACTTACACAACTGCTGCCACCTTTTATTTCATATTATCTTTATACTGGTGATATAAAGTTTTCATCATCCTCTTGTAACCTTTCTAGTTGTGAGCGCCAGTTGCAGTTAGCCATAAACAAAGTGTCCAAGTGGGCCGACGAAAATGGGTTGAAGTTCTCTGCTTCAAAAACGGTCTGTTTGCCTTCTTTGCGCTGCGGGCTGTCTTTGAACCCATCCCTGGAAATAAGGGGAACCCCCCTACCTGTTAGGAAGGAGCACCAATTTCTAGGTGTAATATTTAATAGAAAGTTAGTTTTATTCCCCAACTTAAAGCGTTGAAGCAAAAATGACTTCAGTCCACATATCTTTTGAAAATTTTATCTCGCAAGCCTTGGGGACCTGATAGAAAATGTCTCCAGCAGTTGTACAATGCCCTTGTACGATCCAATCTTGACCACGGTGCAGTAGTGTATGGATCGGCTCGGCCCTCTGCTCTTAAGATGTTGGACCTAGTTCACCATCTCGGCTTGCGACTGGCAACAGGAGCCTTCCGGACGTCCCCCGTCCTTAGTTTTTATTCAGAATGCAATGGGCTGTCCCTAAACAAACGCCGTACATATCTTAGTCTAACTTATGCTTACAAGATTCTGACCGACCCTCAGCATCCGACTTACTCTTCACCTACAAGTTCAAGGTTCTTTCGCCTCTTTGAAAACAAACCAAGCATTAAAACACCATTAAGCTCCCTGCCTCGCTACGTGCCTGGCTTCCGCATTGAACACCTTCTCACTTCACTGCACTTTTCTCTGAACCAGCTCGGCCTCGTTTGGAAAGTCAACGGTTTTCCACCTTGTAAAACATGGCGAGTTGACTCCGACTGGTCTCTCGCGAAGTTCAACAAGCATGGCATTTCCCACGCTGTGATTAAGCAAGCCTCAATTGAGCATGTTCAACTGGAATGCTGGGATACCCTGTTCTTCTGGGACGTCTTACAGAGAACCATTAAAAAAAGACATACCTGTAACCTCCGACGGTATTAGATATTTAAACACGAATCCGAATGACATTCTTCCATTAGATATGATCACCATTATCGGTCTTCACTGCATTTGGCGAAGTAGCATGGCTGTTAGGCACGCGGATGTTAACGCACTCTCTGTTTGATAGCATTTCACGCAGATGGTATGAGAATTGACAGCAGTGTACAAAACTAAGCCCGCCCCTATGTTTGAAGAATTGAAAAGTTTGAAGGAGCTTTAAATCCAAAAACTATTATCTCCGTAAGAGAATATGCGCCCTCCATTTGATTGTGTTGGAACGGTCATATGTATGTGTTACGTGTACCTTACCATGGCAATAAAAAAATGAAAGCCGTTTACAACTCCCTGTAATGCCGGATTAGAGCGCAGCTCTTGAGGAGGAGGAGGGGAAGGGTACTGAGGGGAAGGTATATCTTTCCTTTCTCTTCCTCACCTCATCCCGTCTGCTACTCCTCCTTCCGAGCGGCATCGCCGTCGTCTCACGCGGGTCACGTAACCTCACGGGGGTCACGTGACCCCTATGAGCTCACGTGACGATGACGTCATCAGTGACGTCAGTGATGACGTCATCGGTGACGATCAACGTTACTAAAACACTCAGTTGGGAAACTCCCATAGAGACAGCTTTCAAAAAGTGGCCCCAATCTGTCTCCGAGCACCGAGCTAATGACGAACACAACTCCACCATTTCTCCCGCAGCGGCCACTCGAGGAACTGCACGTGACCTCTATTTTGGCTTTAAGAACAGATACAGCGGTAGAGGTTACAGGGGCGCCACCCCCGTCTCCCCGGCGGACGCGCCGCGTTCAACATCCGAAGTTAAAATGCACCTAGGTCTGGACGCGCTACCTGAAAGGCCCGCTGAGGCATGGTTGTATAAAAACAATATTAATTGTTCCGCAAAACCTTCCGAACTAAAGGTGATAAAAACATCACGCGCCCATCATTTGGTACTAAACTCCAATAAATTTCATACGAAAAGAGTGTTTTCCGTTTGTTTTTACGCAAAAACAGGCTTTCAAAAAGCTCAAGGTGACCACAGTACAGACAAATGATAAAGAGTGGCGCTGTTGTCGCATTTAGCTCGGTCTCGGTGGACGCCAGCGGCCCAGGTTTCGACGGCGAGTTTCCCAACTGAGTGTTTTAGTAACGTTGGTGACGATCACGATGTCGATACCGTCATCAGTGACGTCATTGCTGACATCATCAGGGACGATGACGATGGCGATGTGGATATCGATAACGTCACTTATGACGTCACTGATGACGTCATCAGTGACGTCACGCGTCCCATAATGCACCGCGCGGTTACGCTGACGGCGACGCCGACGCCGCTCAAGCTGGAAACGAGCGTAAGAGCTGTGCCCTAAAAAGCCCCGCTAGCTCAGTCGGTAAAGCACTAGGGTCACGGTCTCAAGGTCGTGAGTTCAAATTCTGCCTGGGGACTGAAGTCATTTCAAGTGGCCTACTACGTGGGCGTAACGCTTTCGGCGTTGGTTTTTCGTTACAGCCAAACGTTACACGAGTGCTGCCAACCCGAGGGAAATTTCCCAGGTTAAGGTAATATTCTGGTTTATGCAGGAATAAAGACAGTCTTGCTAGTTTGAGAGAAAAGTTTACGCACCGTAGATATCTCAAAATTTATAGGCCTATTAATTATGCTTTTGTTTTCGAGATAACGTCGAATTTTTGTGGCTTTGGCTACCTTTTGGGTTACTCCCTCCATCCGTTTGGCGGTTTGTTGTGCGACCATTTGAGCAAAACTGATTTTTGGGGCAAAATCAGTTTTCACCGCCGCTGTGAACACCACGGAGGAAGGGACCAGTCAACTCCAAGCTGCTGAGAGCGCCGTTGTGCCTTCTCGGAAGAAAAAAAAAGCTTAAGACAACCAGAAACACTGCGATGTCTGGAGATACATACACCATATCCAAGATACGGACTTACCGTGGCTAAAATTATTTCGCCAAGTGCCGTGAACGAAATGCTGCTTACTCTCTGTCGCGTTCCATCTGTTCGAGTTTTAGAACTCGAGCATGTGTTACACCTTTTTGTTTTGGACTACCTATTATAAAAATAGCTGTTACAAAAGCTGTACCATGTTCTGATGACGTGCATGACATCCAAGGCGAAGATAGGGTTTCATCCGTCAGTTTGAATCTCCCGTTAACACTTCCCCTCGCCAGATTTGCTTTGGCCACCCTTTTGGCCCGAGAAACTTATTTTAGCGGAACGTAAGCCAGGGGTAAAGGTTGCATAATATGTCTCTCGTTACAAAAATAGAAGTGATGCAGAAAACAACGAATATTTATTATTATATAATTATTTGGGCAAGCAGCATAATAAAAAGAATAGAAACTGCAACATAGATAAAGTTTTTAGGTACTAAGGTGCAAGTCTTCAGTCACAAAGTACAAGCGCGTGCGTTAAGATAACTAGATTCATTTTTTAAAGTGATAGCATTATGGGAGACACCTTCCTGAGATTTCATCCTCGCCCCTTGTCTTCGCGGCGCGCGCGGGGAAAATGGATAAACCTTTCTTCTCTCCACCCTCGCCGCGAGGAAAGGGCAGTCGGGACTTCCCGCACGACCAACGCCACCTAGAGCGGAAGGCCGCAGCGCTCCTTGGGTGACGTCACACGGGTCGGCTGGCGAGCGCCGCGGAAAAGCGCTGCGCTTCAGGCGTCGCGCATGGATTTACCGACGTAGAATGGCATTTTATATTGACCCAAACGTTTGTTAATTGTTAAAAAGGATGTATAAATATCTATATGACTGGGAAACATATTTTGTTACAGGGGCAGCATATAAGGACGTACAATTATTGTTATGACATGAAAGAACAAGGTAAACGACGTTTTGTGAGAGACGGGTTTTCGTTTGAGGCATCCAAATCTTGGGTGCTTTAATTATCTTTAAGAGTTTGAAGACTCAAACAAACAAAAATAAATGCCCTGAAACGTTATTGTAAGTGATGGGACCCGCCAAAATGCATTACAGCAACAATCAAGTTGGTGATGACATGTGTGGTTACTGAATTCGTATGCGAAGCTAATGAAAAGAAGATTATTTTAAAAATGTAGACTTTTGGAGCACGAAAAAATGTAATGTTTTCAAATGTATTTTTTTACCAGAAGTAAGCTTATGATAATAAAGACAAAACTGCGGGCGAACTGGGGAATGTTTTCTATAAAGTACTTAATCCAAAACTGAGACACGAAGACGAGAAATTAAACGCAAAAAAAGACGCACAAAAGAGGCAAAGACGCCGCCTAGATCGAAGTGTACAAGTTTTGATTTAACCGAGTGCAGGAAAACTTAGCAAACTTAAAGCATAATTTTCAGTAAGGGACACATGCAGCTGTGAACGCTTCATGCACACTACCCGCGTTCATTCACACTACGAATAGATGCTGTGAATATAGGTTCTCTTACCTTTGAAAGCTTCATATTGTATATTTTCGTGTATCCATACTTTCGTCTTGTATCCACCTTGACACAATTCAAACACAAGCAACTTCGATGCCGCTCTGTAGCTTTCGCGACACTAGGACACAGCACATGTACGGCAATGTACGCAATATTAATGCAATGACAACTGTTGCACTGAATATAAAATAATTATTTATACTTTAGGGTTTAACATTTTCTTTTCTTTGACTTGGAATTAGCCTCATAAGCTTTTCGTTCACCTTTCCACAATAGTTTTTCAGCACAATGTTCGTGTTGCACCAGAACGAGTTCTTCAGCACGAGCTCACTTGTGTGTCCTTCACATGCGTCGAAGTCAGAAGTCTCGTTGGTAGACAGCAGTTCCATTGTAAGCTCGCTGACGAACTGACTCTGGATCGGAACCTTAATGAACTCTGCCTGCATGGAAAGTTCTTGACCAACAACGTAATTGTGTCATGGCACTAACGACGAACATAGTTGGATAAAGGAGTCCCCCTCGATGCAATTGCTTGACAAGAGAGTAGTTCTCCTGCGCAATTGAAAATGTTGCCGTCTACTTCGGTAAGCGCCGCCCTGCATTTTTTACATTTCGGCTTTTTCAAAGCGGACTAAACTGTGTACCCTGCCACGGAGACTAGGACTGGGAGGCTCTAATTTATAGCTTGTGACACTGCCTCTCCTGTAACTATACTATGTTGCAGCTGGGTTGTGGCGTGTCTACTCGTTTTTCAAGCTGCGCGCATCGCTCGTCTTCACACGAGGCTGTCGGCAACGTACTCTGCAGTCGCAGCTTATTTTCACCTTCATAAAGCTCCGTCACAGATATGTGATATTGCGAGCCAGCCAGCTGCCTGTACTTACCGAAACGGTCTTCCCAGCTATCAGCCTGAATCTTTCCCAGCAGGACGTAGTTCAGACCGAGCTCAGTGAAGCAGTATTTGGTGATCTGTACAAGTGCGCATGCTGTTTAACGGAGTGCTCCCTGAGTCTGCTTGGTTAGCGTGCCACTAATGAGGTTCTCGGTCTCTCATACGTCAAGCCAGGCGTCCAGCCAGTCCAAAAGACTGCACAAAAAATTCACATTGGGATCGCCCTCTGCAGAAGTCACTGGTTCTTGAAAGTCCTCTCCGAGTCTCGTTCCTTTGTTCGGCGTCCATGGTAAAATTTCATTCAGATTTCGAGACCTCGACGATTTCATTGATTCCTTTAATAATATGCGCCACAGATGTAGGAACAAGAAGGGGACATTAAGCGAAGGTTACAGGCTCCTGACCGTGGTTTTTGAAAACGGGAGCTTGCGCTACAAAGATACGTTTCTAAAATTAAAAGCGAGAGCTAACCTGTGCTTGTCGCATTGGGTGCCACGTCAGCGTAAAA
Source organism: Ixodes scapularis (assembly GCF_016920785.2). NCBI lineage: Eukaryota > Metazoa > Arthropoda > Arachnida > Ixodida > Ixodidae > Ixodes > Ixodes scapularis. Next base: position 57,801,315 of record NW_024609881.1, read on the forward strand.
TTCAACGAAATAAACTCAGTAATTAAAAAAATAAGAAAAAAAAAAACAATGATAAAAGATATGAAAGTTCTCCCCCTGGTATACGTCGATAGAACCAGTTTTTTTTTTTTTTTTTCGAAGAGTCGCCCGCACCCATACTTTTCGCAGTTCTTCACCTCCGGAAACTTAAACACAGACACTTTCTTGGGCGACGTTTCATAGTTCCCGTGGCACCCAGGGACACAGCATTTATGAGACGCTGCTAGCCCGTAAGCCGCCCGTAACTTGACAACCACCACCACGTGTAAACCGCCACGCACACCAATCACAAAAGACAAAAGAGAAGAAACGGTTAGAGCGGTTCGCGTACTCGCCGCGAGACTTGCGCAAGCCACCGCGCGTAAAGGAGGCGAAAATTGTTCATGGTGCAACTGCCCCGGGAGAACACTGGGCTCAGAGAAAGCTAAAAACAAAAACGTCCTCGGGAAAACACATATAAAAAGCATGTGTTGAGGAGAAGCCTTCCTCTTAGGTCGGCCCACTCGTCGTGAATCTATGACGTCACAACTCAGAGCGCTGCGGTTTTTGCTCTAGGTGGTGTTGGCACGACGTGCCGCACGCAGAGGGCGATGAGGGCAGCCCAGGTGTCCCGCCAAGAATGGTGCAACGAAGGGAGATTCATCGCGTCGTCTGATCCAAAGACTTGTTTTCCAGAAATTTCTCACGCTATGGGAAATCCCACTTTGGCAGTATCCAGTTGCCACGCGTAATGTTGGATGGTTTAAGAAACTTCCACCGCGCCACTCACTTGACGGATCACAGGTGGCAGCATCCACGACGCCAAACACGACCGCTCGGAGGATTAACCACGCCGCACCTCCGTCCCCAGGTACTTGACGGCGCCATTCCACCCGCATTGCGCGACCGTGCTGCAGCTCCCGCTTTGGTTTCTTCCCAGATTGTGGGCGAAAAATGCGGTTGTTTCACCAAATCTACAGGTGGCTATATTCGGGTTGTGACTCGCGAGCAAGAACGTGTTTTGTGCAAGGCTAATTCGCCACTCGAAATATCAGGGACACATAACTTAGATAGTGCAAGAAATGGCTAGAGTTTACTCGTTCCATGATAGCTTTTTCAGTAAAAAACTGGAAAGTAACAACAACAGTAACGTCAATACTTTCATCGTTACTCCAGAAAAACTAATAGAAGTACAGTTACGAGTTACACTTAAAAAAATAAAATTATTCGTTACCGATAAAGGTTATCAAAAAGTAACGAAGGTACTGTATTGCGTTACAAGAGGCGCATTACTACCCGAAACTTGGTTAAATCAATACAACCCAAAAATCAATGCATGCGTCACCTCCCTTCCCGCCCTCATCCCATACGTCATACCAACTGAATCCAAGCGCCGCGCCGCCTTAATGCGCCGAGGCGTTGATGTCGAAGAAAGTTGGGGGTGGCCGTCGAAAAAACGATTGTGTTTATATTGTGGTTTATATTAAAAATACCTTGTCAACTGAGTTCATATCGATCTTATTCGGATTGGATACTGCAGCGAGCGTGAAAGGTTTTCAACAGGCCTCCTTCTGTTGCTCTCCATGATTAAATAACTCCCTTACACAAACGACATCCACACAATGAGGTCTGTTCAAAACAGCCGACAGCAAATCTTTTAATTCCGTATAAGAAAATATTGGCTTCGCCAATATTAGGTCACCACGAAACACGCATAAAAAGGGGCTAGTTTATTCTATACGGAACGAATTCGTAGATTGTTCCCTTTCCTCTGTGTGAGAAGAATTCGCTCTCGCTTTTCACCGAGAAAACTCGGGCTGTCGTATACAGTCGGAGCACTGCTGAACTGTGCGGGCAAAGAGCGTGATGGACCGTAATTTGCTTTTGCTTTGCATCATCTTAACATACAGGACATCAGAATGTTGGAGCCACTCTCCCATTGCTTTAAGCACTAACATTAATGTTGACCTTGTCTGCGTAAGGGAGACACACGGCACCCACTGGATCCCTTCCTACTTCCGCAGAAACTTCAAGACTCGAAATTGGTGCGGCAACTGGCCCCAGTACTTCGACCTCCTAAACGCAAGTGCGGTCTACAATCAAGAAACGTTGGTCGTGTTGCCGAGTTACATTCTGAAGCGAGGCATTCTGCGTTTGATCACTTCGAAGATTTATAACTTTCCTCTGACCACGTGGATCATTATCGCCAATCACCGGAATCCTCTCGAGAACGCGGCATCATCCCATGAACTTTTCTGCAGAGCCGTCGTCGTCTGGCAACATACCGCCTCCATCGCTAAAGATCGCTTTTGGAACTGCAAGTCACGGCGCACAGTTGGCAAAAGGAAACTTCTGGGGGACCTTTTGCTAAAAAAGAAGCGATCTTCCAAATGGACTAGATTATCTCCGAGGACACTGAAGGTAGGATGCCCGTCTGACGGTGGACCGAACGCCACGTGTAGGTATGATTCCCTGACTGTCGTCAGGAGTACTCTGCAGGTCTTGAACATCAGCTACGAGATGGTCAAAGTCGGAGATCACAACTGGATGTATAACCTTTTGTGGAAGCGTATCGACGTCTTGGACGCGAACATTATCTTCTCGGAGTACCGCCGATCTCACATCTTCTATCCTGCCTTCCTGTTCGACGATCAGGCGGTGTACTACGTCGGAGGAAAGGCCACCTGGAAGAACGGCATGCTCCTGAATTCCTCTCTCGCCGAGTTTCTAGCTGCACTCTTGGCCGCCGCGGTCGTGTGCCTCGCGTGCTTTTGCTTCATCAACTATCTCGACCGTAGGCCCCTACGATCTGACATCGGAGCCACCGGTATGGTTCTCGTGGCATCAGTGCTCTCCTTCCCTTACCCCGTTCCAACTTTTTTTGAGAGATCAAATTTCGGTCGCACTGTCCTCTTTTACTGGATACTGGGTGGCACGTCGTTAGCGATATTCTTCCAGAGCCTCTTGACGTCGAGCGCTAGCCACGGCGTCTTCTGGGAAGCGGACGACACGCAAGAAAAGTTGGTCCCGAATCTTGTGGCTGGAACTGTGTCGGTGTGCGTGCAACGGCCCTTCATCCACGCGTCCCTGCTCGAGCAGAGAGTGAACAACTCGGACTTCCTGGGACACATGGCAAGGGCCTTCAGGCGCAACCCGACCATTGTGGCAACCGCCGATGAATGCCTCGACCGCGCGGTAAGAAGGACCCACGTGTTTTTCACGCACGTACGCTGGCCCAGTGAGCTACAGAAGTACGGGAGGAAGATCGTTCGCGGAAAAGAGACCATGGTGCCCTCGTTCGGCAGCACTCCCGTCAGGAAGGACTTCCCGCTGAGGCACGAGTTCGCAGCGGTGTATAGAAGGCTTGATGAGACCGGGCTCAGGTCGCCCCAAACAAAAGATGGGGGATGGAAGCGGTCCACAGCCGAAGAGTCGGCGGTTCCTTTGGATGTGCGTCGATTCATCATCTTGTACCTGGCCGGGTGCATCGCTGCGACAATGGTTTTCGCGCTTGAGTGGTTGACGTCGCTGACCTACTTTTGATGGGATGTTGTCGGATGCTATTTATTTGTTTACTTGTTATGTAGGCGCAGCATCTTTTTCGGCGTTACATTACTAAGGAATTTACAACAAAAAAAAATCTGATGGTATTCGAGTCGAAATATAGTGGAAAACACTATCCCCAGGAACAACTTTCTGTGGCAACGGAAGCAAAAGTAGACGCGTGCGTGCCCAACGGCCGCTTAACATTGCGCACGTGCACTTTTTCTGTCTTCGGAAATGCCACTGAAAGTTGTGCCCAAACACCGGCTACAATGTTGCAAACGAAAGTTAACCAAAGCTTGAATATTTGTTTCAGAAATAGACCAAGATCTGACTTTTTCAGTTAAAAATTAACGGCCAGATAAAGGGGGCTAAAATCGTTTGTGAACAAAAAGTAAATATTATAAACCAGATAAATTATATCGCGGTGCGTATGCCTTGCTTTGAGCTGCTATCACTTGATTTCGTCACTTGATGCCACGGCGCATGTCACATTCCCACACTGAAAAAAAAAAAAAAACTTAACCAGAATCAAAGGTTTTGATTTACAATTTTACTTTCATGACCTTATAGTTAAACAAGTGAATGTTTCGTAGGCAAAATAGGTTGATAGAGATGCCTTCCTGCGTCAGTTTTGTAAAATAATATGCTTAGCAAATTGGTTTTGTAAAACGAACTGCTAATGGCTAGTCTTGCATATTAGCCCGCGCACTTTGTGAAGTGATCAACACGCAAGGATACATCATTCTGTAAAAAAACATAAAAAAACACAGAAAGGTTTCACGGGAAATACAAGTTTGTGAATGGTGTTTTCTGTGGTATAGCATCAAACGACACTTTTCTCGGTGGTGCTGGGATGCATCACACTTTAACATTTGTTTGGAAAGCGTCACCTTAATCTACCTCTTCTTGCAAGGCTTTGCTAAAGCATAAGAAATATCTGCGCTTTCTCTAGTTCTCGTTTGTCAATGTTAGTCGAAAAATCCCACACGATGCGTGTAGTATATTTTTGACAGGGTACTCATTTGAACTGTAGGACAGTTCCCGGTGACCAGGCTCTTTCAATGATCGTTGATCGGTTGGTTCTCTTGAACGTTTATCTGGTGTGCACGCAAATAACTGAAAGATGTCTTTTCTTTCGTTCTTTTTTTTTTTTTTGTGGGGAGAGGAGTAGACAGGGCGAAGGTAAAAGGGGGGGGGGGGGGAGAGAACGAATTCGAGAAATGTTTAATTCCCTTTTTTCATCGTAATACTTGTCGTATTTAAGTTAATTTTTCTAGTTCCTCAAACCCAACAAAATGTGTCTGTGGTCTTCTTATGATAGTCGAATGAAGTCAAAATAAATATTTTCATTGCTTCTAAGTATTGTTAAACTTGTAGTCACCATCATTGTTCATGCGTAGGGAAGCTTCTCGTCACACTAAGCAGGGGACTGTAAAGAATGGCTTTAGCAGTGTAATTGTTTCCACCTCCTATTTTTAGCCGTCCTTTTGCGTACTCTATACAAAATGCACACAAAAATACACTAAACCAATGGCATTAGTCGGTGTATATCACTGTAGTACTGTTCGTGTGTCTTTTTCCGAATAATGCAATAAATAATTTATGAAAACAATTCAGTATTCTTTTTTTCATCTTATATTAACAGGACTACAGCAAAACCTACAAGCACTAGCAAGTATTGGTAAGTAATCCTTCTTAGCCCCGGTGCGGCACTTGGCTGCTTAATTATATTATTTCAATGATTATATTTTCTAATCTTCGGCAAAGTGCAATCGCCACAATGCGGCGGTGCATTTGTCAGTAATCGTGCTCTAATGATACGCACTAGGCACAAGTCACTCCGAAATTACCCGCTAGGTCTGTGAATGTTTTAAACTAGAATTACAACCTCAACTTATATTTATTTGTTGTTACAAAACATACAGAAGTAGGCGCATATTCATCAATAATCTGATAGCATTCTAGACATGTTTGAAAAAAAATGTCAGATGATAGCAAAGGGATTAAAGAAAATCAAACGAAGGTCACAAGTTGAAACCGCGTCGCGTGTTTCCCTTTTTAGTAAATATCTCAGAGCTTAAGGGAAATTCCATGCGCAGAAGTATTTGTAATTCAACCAACTTTTAGATAGCAAGGCTGCGGTGTCGTCCAGGGTGTCCTGCAAAACAATTACAGGAGTTCTTCACCGAAAAAAATAAGCTACTAATCGCCAAGCGCCCATTCTAGCCCAAAGGTAGCGGTAGCGGTCGAAATCAGATGTAAAAGTTTAAGAAATAACCGTTATCTTATTCAGAAGTTATTCTCTAAGTAATCTTCTGAAACTTTCTATGGGAAAAAGAAAGCCGACGGAGCTCTCGAATGCATGAAGTTGAATCGCTTCAGTTACCGACAACGTACAAAAACGGGCCCACTGATGGGTACTGTCTGTATGTTAATTTAAATGCCATACCTCAAACAACTTAGACGAAAAAAAATACCAAGTTAGGGCATAATTACCGTAGATACATGTTTGGACATTTCTTCGAAGCTTATCTTGAATAAGAATATTCACATATTAAGACGGTACTTACCTAAGCTATACATAGATCATTCTCAAAAAGTTTAACATCTCTACCATAAATAGCTTCAACTAAAGCGCGCTTCAAATATGGCACAAACGACAATCGTCAAAAAGCCGTCGTCCTTCCTAGTCCCTTCAGGAATTTATGTTTTTTTTGTTGTATTTTTAATTAAGCATGCCAGAACATTGAAATAAACGGCATTGTCTTTCGTAAGGAACGCAACACCGCATGTAAAAATTCGAGAAAAAAAAATTACGAATTCACCTCACTACTTGAATTCAAACAAAATCGTCCGCCGGGCTTTCGAAGTTCGACGAACATCGAACTTTAACCCTAAAAGCTCGAAGTTCGTTGAACTTTTTACATCTTAGGATTCGAAAGTTCAAAAATTTTCGATCCTCTTGATAAATAAGTTCGAAAGTTCGAAAATTATCCAATTCCTTAGCGTATAAATTCGAAAGTTCGAAAAGCTTCGAACTTTTTAGTGCAAGAAAAATCTAAACTTCGAAAATCATCGAATTTTTTTGTCTATCAAGTTCGAAAGTTCGACAAGCATCAAATTTTGCGGCGTAATAAGTTCGAAAGTTCGAAAAGGATCGAATTTGTTAGCGTGATAAGTTCGACGGTTCGAAAAGCGTCGAACTTCTTAGTTTAACAAGTTAGAAAATTCGACTTCCGTCGAATTTTACAATATAGAAAGGTCGAAAATTCGAAATCTTTTGAACCTTTCGAACCGCTTGATCGATAGTCGAAACTTTAGTTCGAAAAACGTTCGCGGCATCCTTATTTACAATATTGTTATCTCTTCTGCTGAAGGCTTTACATTCGTTGCAATCGTTTTTTTTTCGCGCACGAAACGGTGAATCCCAGAGAAAGTAAGAACGCAGAAATCCCCTTTATTTTAACAGTGTAAACACATTTGCAGGCGTGCGCCTGATGAAGCCTCCAAACCAAAACTCGCGTAGCGTGATTCGAGACTGCGCCGGCTACTGTCTAACCTTGTTGTCACACCACTTTCTGCAAGCAGACACTAGTATTGCCAGTAAACACACAAAAGCGACAACGATACAATTATCTTGTAGAATATCACCTCTTTAGCAAAACCTGCATTCATAGGCACTACATGTTGTATTTCAGTTAAGAAAGAAAATAAAACCTTTGTTAGTCAGAAAAAAAAACTAAATATCAACGTTAATTCTGTTAACAGTGTATTTTTGCCGGATCTCTGCCGGCAAAAAAAAACGGCTCCGCCGAATCCCAAGACTAGGCGCCGAATTTTCGATTCGGCAAAAGTTCGGCCCACCACTAGTAAAAGCATGCGACCGGGGTTGGGGGGGGGGGGGGGGGGGGGGGGGGGTCTGGTTTGCTTTTTCACTCAAAAACAAGTTATTCAAGATGTCCCAAGGCCTCAAACGAAATGACAAGAGTCCATTTCTGGGTCTAACAGGATTCTACGAAACTTGGTAGAAAACTATGGATGCCTACCAGTACCGTTCGTAGAACTAACCAAGAAGGGTGCCCGAAACGGACTTAAGTGGGGGCCGCAGAAGAAGCCTTCGAGCAGTTGAAGAACAGGTTGGGAGCGTCTCCCATTTTACTGGCACCGAACCCAGAAAGGGAGTTTGTGCTGAAAACTGACGGATCTGACGCCAGCCTGGAAGCAGTGATCGAACAAGAAAAGGACGGAATGCTTCATCCTGTAGTTTTCACAACTAGGAAATTGAGTAGTGCAGAGCGAAACTACGCAACAATAGAGAAAAAAAATGCCTGGTGTTAATGTGGGCCGTAACTAGGTTCCGGCAGTACAAGACCATTAGCCATTAGAATTCATAAACAAAGCAAAGCACACCAATCGCAGAGTAATGAACTGGGGTATGAGTCTGCAGGATCACATCTTTCACGTGGAATATATGCAAGGTCAGAGACAACGCCGGGGCGAACTTTCTTGGCCGAGTGTAAGAAGCGAATCAGCTTTAAATTTATTTATTTGTTCTTAATATTTTTTTTTTTTTACTTGTGGAATTTGGTTCTGATTGCGCGCAGCGGCTGGGTCGATGAGGTGCAGGCGTAGTTACGTAGTTACCCGAGTGTCCGCCGAGGCATGGATTGTTACGAGCCTAAGTCGAGCGCTCACAGAGTTCTCGTGTCCAATCTATGAGCCGCGCTCGACTGTCCTCAAGCGGGTGGCTCCAATCCCAAAATTACGTCATTAAGCTTTGCGAGGGTTAACATTAATCCTCGCAATTTCAGCGCGACATAGAAACTTTCGAATCATTGGCGGTCCGTGCCAGTGTAATTGGGCCAAACTATAGGCCCAGAACGCCTATACAAAATCATAAACATTCCAACCCGATATCGTTTCATGACCCCTTTAGCGGCTAATTTCACAATCTCATTGACTGCGCGTCAAAAACGTTTAAATAGGGCAGGACCCGGCTTGACGTTATACCCAGCGGCGTCGGAAAAAGAACCCAATCCCAGACTGCCTCGCGCACCGACCCGCTCTCATTCAAACAAAATTGAACCAAGCTCCCATCATCTGCTTTCCACTTGGTAGTTAGCAAGGAGGTTATAATGGGCAGGAGGTGCCGTCCCTATGTCCAATGCACGGAGAGAGGTGTAACGAAGTAGGCGGAGCCACGAACTCTTTTCAAGCAATGTGAAGCTCGTCGATGGGTGCCGCCATTAATTTTTGGGGCAAAAAACCCTCGTTGCCATGGCATTTCCGTGGCAACCCTCTTTGTTTGGCCCAAAAATCAATGGCGGCGTCCACTGAATCGGTGTCGAACAGGCGAGAACAGGCGCGATTCGACGCACCGAAAGATGTTTCGATGCGAATTCGCAATCTCATCACGGCGCAGTGAAACCAACATCTTCTGGAAGCAGCTTTCTCAACCCGCGGTGCTATTCTTGGCATTCGTGCGTACGACGACTGTGACACGCGATCGCTTTCCAGAGCCGCGCTATGACGACTCGTCCTAGACGACGCTCCTGGCGCGTTGTCGAGAGCGTCCGCTCCACGCCGACTTCCTACTAGCCAGGCACGTGTTGGGCTCCAAATCTCGCCTGTTCGACACCGATTCAGGGGACGCCGCCATAAAATTGTGGGGCAAACAACAGCGTTGCCACGGAAATGCCATGGCAACGAGGGTTGTTTACCCCAAAAATCAATGGCGGCACCCATTAACGAGCTCCCCATTGGAGAAGGGTTCGTGGCTGCGCCTACATCCGTTACACGTTGCTCCGTTCATAGGACATAGGAATGCCACCTCCTGCTCATTATAATCTATAACCTACTTGCGACGCGTCAATAATAAGTTGCTAGAACTATCCACACCCTTCACTTCTCAAGCTGACAGTGACTCTCCAGATCGACCTAGAGGTGGGGCTATGCGGAGGGCAAGTTCGTCTGCTTCTTGCGCGGGGGGGTAGTGGTGACGTCAGAACGGCGAGTCCTGATTGGCTGATCGCGACCCCCTATCTCAGCGTCGTCTGCTCCTTTGCAACGTCGTCTGCTCGCAACGTCGTCTGCGTCTGTCTTACCTTTCCTGCGACTTTCGGAAGTGCAGAGGCCAGAGGCCAGATTCATAAAAAACCTCTTACCTACGACAGCTACGAAGTTCGTAAAGTTACGATCATCGTAAGTTGAGGCGAGAACGGTATTCACAAACGTGTTCTTAAGTGAAAGGAGGAAAGTTATGACCTCTTGCGGAGAAACGATGACTTCCGGTGCTGTTGCTATGGCAATGGCGTCTTCGGCAAAACGAACAACCAATTAGAGAGCTAGGCATAGTTCGGAGCACGTGGATTTTTAATTACAAACACAGGCTAACCACTCGTTGATAGACAGCTCTATGTATGTCCTGTCCTGTCCGTGTGTAAATGTTTAGTGTTCAAGCTGATTCTCCTAAACACGGTCGGCCTTTCCACCACCGCTTGTCTGGGGTTCGTGTCCGTGCAGTGGTATATCGACGCTAACACGATTTAAACGCTTCGTTGACTGCTAGAAACTCGATCGCTATGAAGTCAACACAACTGTCATCGTTGGTAAAAGCCCCGTGCCAGTCGTTTGCAAAGCGACGTAGATGGAAACAAACCGCCGCGGCGTTTCTCGCGGCCTCGGAAATGCAGGACCGAGCCGACGTTAAAAAAGACACGTTTGAACTACGAGAGTGTCAGCAAGAGACACGCAAATACCTGCTCACACTCGGAGCGGACGCGTGCGTTTGATCGAAGTGCTGGATTCAGACTGCGTTTCGGTGAGCGCTTCGGGACCGACCTTTTACGATTGCAATTCGATACTGACGTGACACTCGGCAAAGAAAGGTTGGACCGGCATCGCGTACGCGATGCCGGTCCAACCTTTCTTAGCTCCCACAAACTGATATAGCTCGACAGTTAAAAATGGCATACTAATAACGAAGTGTGCATACCGTGTTGCGAAGGTAATCCATACGGCGTTTATTTGAGCTCTATATCACACAAAACAAGGAGATAGAATAGAGGAGTCCCTTTTCGACGACAGCGGTCGTCACCGCTGCCTCGGAAAACAAGGTGATCGAGATGATAAGGGGAATAGGTTGACCTCTGAAATTTAGTTCAGCTATCAAACTGTTCATACGGGGAGGGTCCGCAAGAGTCGCGCGGGCATATTCCATTCAGCAAGCCAGCCGGTCGTGGGCAGACGGTCTTAGCCAACGACCGTCTGAGCAATGCTGCGCCGGAACGGGTCGGAATGCCTGTGTTGTGTACGAGGTGACCGGCGCATCGGCACGAGCAGGGAGCGTGCACCAGCCACGAGCAGAGCGTTCGGACACTGCCATCGTGGAGACATTCCAGTGAACCCGCTGTCGCACAGGCTCCGTTTTGGATCTATTAAATGAAGTATTTAACAACTGGCGACGAGTAAGACAACGGACCTACTGCCTCAGTAGACATGACTACTCACGGCTCCATGGAGGAGTTCTCCGGCAAGGGCTGGTCGTCATGGGCAGAGCGGCTACAATATTACTTCGAAGCCAACAGCATCGGGGACGATGCCAGGAAACGTGCTGTTTTGCTGACGCTGTGTGGCCCGACCACGTTCGAAACAGTGAAAGCACTGGCAGCACCGAAAACGCCAAGTGAGTTTTCTTTCGGCGAAATCGTCGCCATGCTTCAAGCCCATTTCGATCCGCGCCCCTCGGAACTCTTCAGCCGGTGCAGATTTCAACGCAGAGATCAGCTACCGGACGAGACTGTCACTGCATACGTCGCAGCCCTCAAGAAGCTTGCGGCGGACTGCTATTTTGGAATGATTCAACCTGTCGCGACCACCACCGCTACGACTGTCACGTCCAGCGTCTCCGGTTCGGATGGACCAGTTGGAACCTTTGGCAGCGGTTCAACACCATCTATAGTCAACATGACTATGCTGCCAATGGACATCATGCTCCGAGACCGTTTCGTCTGCGAACTTCGAGACGACCATCTGCAGCAGCGTCTTTTCGCCGAAAGGGACCTGACGTTTTCTAAGGCTTTCGACATAGCCGTGCGAGCGGAAAACGCCAAGGACCATCAGCGTAAAATCAAAGAAGACTTCAAAGAAGTGAACAAAGCAGAAACGTCTCGTCTGCCAGATCGACGGCGTGAAGAGACCCCAGTGACAACAGTAACGCCTTGTTACCGCTGCGTGGAGCCTCACAGTCCAAACTCGGGTAAATTTAAGAGTTCGACGTGCAGATACTCCAAGGAGGTGGGACATATAGCAAAAGCCTGCTTGAAGAAGAAAAAGTCCGCTGGCAGCAGCATGGTTCACGATGTCAATACAAATCAAACGAGCGATTCGACTGCTCATGAACCAAGTCATGAAGGCTCACTTCATGACCTCAACTCCCTAAACAATCGACGGCAGTCGACAGACAAACTCATGGTGAACCTGCGAGTTGAGGATGTTCCTTTTCGTTTCGAGGTGGACTCGGGGGCAGCGTTTTCACTTATCAGTGAAGAAACGTTTCGATCGGCGTGGCCCACACAACATCCCCAGTTCACGCAAGAGGACATTGCCCTGCGTACCTGGTCAGGTAAAAATCTAGAATCGCTGGGCACGATCCAGGTTACGGTGCAGTTCAAGAGCTTCAGAGCGCAGTTACCACTCCTGGTGATGAAGCGTCCCGGCTGCAATCTACTCGGACGGAACTGGTTTGAACCTCTTGGTATTGGACTAAGCGGCGTTCATCAGATCGGGCTCGACAAAAGCTTGCTGGAGGTCATCGGCAAACACTCTCCACTCTTCGATAATGACCTGAACCAGTTCAAAGGCCCGGCAGTCAGTCTGGAGCTTCAAGAGAAGGCTGCGCCAAAGTTCCTGAGAGCACGAACGGTGCCATTTGCGCTGAAACCAGTAGTTGAAACCGAGTTGCAGCGTCTCACGGACCAGGGCATCCTAGAGCAGACACAACACTCGGAATGGGCCACACCCGTCGTTTTAGTACGAAAAAAAGACGGTGGAATATGACTTTGCGGAGACTACCACAGCACCATCAACGCTGTCACACGCAAGGCGGCGTATCCTCTACCTACCGTTGTAGAGGTGCTGGCGAAGCTCCGTGGAGGAAAAGTATTTTCAACGTTGGATCTTGCGCAAGCCTATCAGCAACTGAAGGTAACTGAGAGAACAGCTGATATACTCACGATCAATACTATCAAAGGGCTCTATCGGGGTAAACGCCTACCTTTTGGAGTGTCAGCAACACCAGCCATTTTTCAGCGGTGCATGGAAACAACGTTGGCGGGACTACCTGGAGTCAGTGCCTACCTAGAGGATATCATCGTCACCGGCGCCACACCGAAAGAACACGCGCAACGTCTAGACGCCGTCCTGACACGGCTCCAAGAGGTTGGCCTACGTGCTCAGAAGACCAAGTGTCGTTTTGGCGTTGCAGAGGTGACCTACTTGGGTCACAGAATCAACGCAGCAGGGATTCATGCCACAGACGACAAGCTAAAGGCAATCAAGGATTTGCCAGAGCCAACCTCCAAGGCCACTCTCCAGTCATTCCTTGGGATGCTGGCTTTCTACGATCGGTTCATGGAGAACAGGGCAACAGTGGCTTGTGACCTATACAAGCTGCTAGAGAAAAACGTACCATGGAGATGGGAGAAAGAGCACTCCGATGCTTTTAAAAGACTTAAGGAGCTTTTTCTACGCAAAACAACTTTTGTCCACTACGATGAATCGAAGCCGCTTCTTTTGTCATGCGACGCTTCGCCATATGGCATTGGAGCTGTGCTCGCCCAAGTGGACCCAAACGGCACAGAAGCTCCCATCGCGTTCGCGTCGAGAACACTTGGTGAAGCTGAGAGTAACTAGTCCCAGTTGGACCGAGAAGGGCTGGCTGTGGTGTTTGGAGCGGTCCACTTCCATCAATACATCGCTGGACGCGAAGTGGTCATCGCCACTGACCACCAACCTTTACTTGGGATCCTAAGTTCCCAGAAACCGGTACCCCAGGTTCTGTCTCCCAGAATGCGACGCTGGTATGTCAAGCTCTCAGCTTACGACTACCAGCTGGTCTACAGACCAGGAAAAAGCACCAAAACGCAGATGCGTTAAGCCGCTTACCTTTGCCTGTGAGCGAGGACGAACCATGTCCTCCAGGAGACGTTCTCATGCTTGAGACACCAATGGATACACCGCTCACAGCCAAGCGGATCGCAGAAATGACACAAGCCGATCCAGTACTGTCACGTCTTTTTCAAGCTGTGCAGCAAGGAAATCTCCATCAGCTAAAGGAGGCAACGTTCCAGCCCTTTTTGAAGAAGCACACCGAGCTGTCGACACAGCGAGGATGTTTGATCTGGGGATCAAGGGTGGTTATACCAGAGGCTGCACGTGCTGACGCCATGAAGCTCCTGCACGCAGGACACAAAGGAATTGTAGCCATGAAGATGACAGCCCGTAGTCACCTGTGGTGGCCAGCCATCGACAAGGAAATTGAGAAGGCGGTAAAAAGCTGCGCTGCCTGTCAGGAGTCCAGACCGATTCCCAACAAGGCTCCTCTTCCAACGTGGACCATCCGTCCAAGCCCTGGGACACAATTCATCTGGACTTCGCGGGTCCCTTGGAATGGCAGATGTTCTTAGTCGTCGTAGACGCCTTTACAAGGTGGCTGGAAGTGCGCTATATGACAACGGCCACGACCGCAGGAGTTATCAGAGAGCTGAGGGCTCTGTTTGCGACTTTCGGACTACCTCGAAAGATAGTGTCCGACCACGGGACAGTTTTTGTTTCAAAGGAAATGATGGATTTTTATCATAACAATGGAATACATGCAGTGACGAACGCACCATATCATCCTGCGACGAATGGCCAAGCCGAGCGGATGGTATATGAACTCAAGCAAGGGCTAGCAAGGGACAAGAAGGGGCTTTTGTCGTTGCGAATAGCGAGGCTACTCTACAAACAACAAACGACAGTTTCTAACTCGACCGGGAAGACACCCGCTTTTATGATGTTTGGACGAGAACTCGCTACAAACATCAGCCGACTGATGCCCTCTCCAGAGAGTGAAAAGAAACAAGTGGATGAAGCGTTGCCTGCATCCAGAATTTTCAAGGAGGGACAACATGTGGTTGTCCTTAATTTCAGAGGGACTCCCAAGTGGATACACGGCAGGTTGATAAAAAAAACTGGGCGTCGCTCTTGGCTTGTTCAAACAGCTGGGGGAAATATCCGGCGACACCTAGACCACATAAGAAAATGCTCGTCTCCATTGACTGCGCCTGCAGCCTGGTCGATTGGTGGTCACGACTGCACACCGGGTCGTCCTACAGAACAGAGCATACCGCCTCAAGCAGCCACAACGAATGGAAATTCCTGCAATGCGGGTGTAGCGCCTAGCAGTGTCTACCCGCCGAGAACCAGACGTCCACCCGATCGTTATGGCAACTGAGTCTAAGGAGAAAGGGATGTTGTGTACGAGGTGACCGGCGCATCGGCACGAGCAGGGAGCGTGCACCAGCCACGAGCAGAGCGTTCGGACACTGCCATCGTGGAGACATTCCAGTGAACCCGCTGTCGCACAGGCTCCGTTTTGGATCTATTAAATGAAGTATTTAACAGCCTGCTAGGCCTATATATATTCTGCCGAGCTCGCTTGGTCGGTGGGATCGCTGCCTTTGTTGCCTTTTCCGGGTGTCTGTGGATCCAGCGTTCATGTTCGTCGTGGTCGGTTCCAAGTACTTCTTCATTTTTTTCTTGCTGCTTGAAGTCGGGACGCGCAAGAAAAGCAGGTAGAAAAATAAATGTCCGTTGGCCGTCGCGACCGAGCAACTGAGCGACGTTGTCGGCCATGTTAATTTGATCGTAAAAATTGCGTAAGACAGCTTCGGAGCTGTCCTAGGATTCTGTCGTAACCTGCTCAAAAGTTGCGACAATTTCGTTTCGAGAATACGGATTTTCTCTCAAATTTGTCGTACGCATTTTCTTCGTCGTAAGTTCGCTTTGAGAATCCGGCCTGATTCACGAAACGATCTTACGCCAGAAATGTGCGTAAGACGTAACTTAAGAACAAATTCGTATTCACGAAACGAAACTTTCGTAAGTTTTGCGCAGGTTACGACGAAATCCTAGTCAATGGGTCTGTGATTCAGGTGTTCAGTGCAAATAAAGAAATAAATTCTGGTGTTTTCTGCTTTGTGTTCGTTCCTAATGTGTTGGTGGTATTTGTGTTCGTTCCTAATGTTTGGTTGTGGTGTGTGCGTAGTAGTGACCTCAAATACCACAGGGACACCATTTACTTAAAAAAATATAAAAAACAAAATTCACGTTTTTTTTTACTTTATTTTGCTTCAGCTAATATGGAGGAGTGGAAAGCCATAGTAAGCTTCCAAAACATTCTTGAATGAATAGCTAAGCTGTAAAGATTTTTTTCTTTTTAATCTTCTGTGTTGAAAAGCTGCAGAAAAAGCATCTTGGAGGTGACAGAAAGTCTGTTGACATTCTTATTACAAGGTGGGCCAATATTCAAAAGAAAGTCAACAGAAAAGCTAGAGAAAGTCAGATGAAAAGCTGTTGACATTTTATATCCTCTCATGACTTTTTTCAACAGCTTTTCAACAGAAAAGCATCATGGGAAGTCTGTTGACTTTCATTAGAAAAGTGGGCCAATATTCAAAAGAAAGTAAACAAAAAAGCTGTTGACATTCTATATCCTCTATTGACATTTCTCAACAGCTTTTCAAGAGAAAAGCATAACAATTTTTTGTAAGGGTCCTCGCCCGTTTATGCCTTCAGTTGCCTCCCTTCCCACCCTTCTACCCTTCCTCGCGGAACGAGAAGCCCTTGGCGGCCACTCCTCGTTCCCAGCCCCGCAGTTCCGGTCCCTCGATTGCACGCAGTGGTCGCGGGCGCGGCTTGCTGGCTGGCGCCGAGCGGTCGTGTTGCGAAAGGGAATTTGCTGTGTCTGGTTTTGCTCGCGAAAACTTGGTGCGCGAGGTGGTGCTTCAAGACACCGAAGTCTACGCCCCTGCATCAGGATGGATACACCCATGGACGAGGACTGACCAAAGTAAGACCGCTCACCACGAAGTAGGACACGACGTTCCGCGGCAAGCCATTCCGGCAGACGAGAGACTTGTCATCACGTTCTGCGATAATCGGCATGCCGTATTGTCCACCAAAAAGCGCCTGCCCTTGATCATTCGAATATGAAGTTATAAACATCCTCAAAATCAGCGTGAAATTTTGTGGCTCTCACTTAGAATGCCTCGAACGGCCCAAAAAAGGAACGACTCGGGTATTTCTAGTCCGGAAAAAGTGTGGTGTCGATTGTCACGACTGTTTACGGAAAGTCGCCAACGGCAAATGAAGAGAAGCGGAAGCTTTAATCAAGAAATAAAGTAATCGTCTCCACTTCCACCGTGTTGGTCGGCGCGTTTTATGCCCAAAGAGCAAAACACGAAAACCATGTCGCCAGAATCTGTTTGTCTGTGTATTTTGAAGTGTTTTGTTGACAACTCCAGTCCCACTAGGAAACAAGTTTCCTTGCCCCCGTGTTCTGCGTCGTGTCCGCCAGGTGGGACGGCGGACTCCGACGAACAGGCTGTCTGTCGGTGTCGTCTGTCGCTCGTTGTCGTGTGTCGCTGTCGTTTGTCGCTGTCTGTCGCTCTCGTGGGACGCGGCTACACGCTCTCTCTCGGTTCTTAGCAAACAAACCTCGGCACCTCAGGACACCTCGCCAGCGAGTCCTTTGACTTTTCTCCTTGATGCGCGTCTGCTAGTTGTTAGACAAAAACAACGTACCGCTCGAGTTATTTCGTCTGCCCTCTCTGAAAGGCGAAGTCGAGCTCGCTCGTAAAGACGTGCACTTCCGAAAGTCGCAGGAAAGGTAAGACAGACGCAGGCGATGTTGCGAGCAGACGACGTTGCAAATGAGCAGACGACGCTGAGATAGGGGGTCGCGATCAGCCAATCAGGGCTCGGCGTTCTGACGTAACCGCTACTTCCTTTCTCATGCGCAGAAGACGAAAATGAGCCCCAGCATCATCCTTATCGTAGTGTGGCTAGAGCTCTGACCGCAACATAACTACGGTGCCTGGAACGCGTCTCCGACTGGTGTGTTTACCGGGTCCAAAAAAGTGGTCCCTTGATTTCTCCCTGATGACGTCACAGAAGTGTCATGCTGTCGCCGGTCGCGAACCTGGCGGCGTCTCAATAGCTGTGGTGTATGTGGCAGACGCCTGTTCTGCTGCAGGTCGCTCTCCAATGCGGCAGTCCACGGAAGCTCAAGCAGCCGGAAGTTGGGACGCCCGGAACGCCGTGACGACAGCGACACTCGCGTTCCCCTGTGGTTTTCGCCAGCATTTCTACGGCCAACCGCCAGGACCGCGACATGCAACAGCATGACACTCCGGCTTCTGTGACCTCATTTGTTGCCACTTTGGGACCACTTTTGACGGTCGGGGGCATGGGCGTACCAACCGGGGGGGGCAAGGGGGGCGCTTGCCCCCCCCCCCCCCCCCCCAGTTCTCAGAGCGGGAGGGCAAGACATGTGTTTTGCACCTCCTGAAACAGCCGCCACCACTGGACAAGGCAAACACTGGCCGGCGGCGCCGAAGGAATACCAAGGACACCGCCCCCCGACCCGCGGGGGCATATTTTTAACGCGAAGGCGTTACAAACCCTGGCAACGGTGCTCACGCCGGATTGGCTGGTTTGTGGAGATAAGCGCTGCCGCCGTCAACATAGGCAGTGGTTACAATGCGAGTTTCCGAAGCGGAAGCATAACTGAGTGGTAATATGTCTGCCTCATACGTATCAGACCCGGGTTCTGTCCTTGGTGTGGGCTTACTTCTTTTATGTTTTTTCCTCGAACATTTTGTTTTGCGACATTTCGTTTTTACGATAAACACTAAAAAAAAAAAAAAGATGTTGTTGACGAGACATCGCTGAACAAAATCGTATGGGTCTCTATTTGCGGAGGTGCATGGGGGTCAGCGTGTACGGGGGGGCGGGGGGGCAGTTGAGTGGGTTAATCGTTTTGTATCTAGCAGCCGCACACTGTCGCCGCGAAGCAGCGAGAACGCAGGCGCGGGGTGGGTTAACGCGCGGGTTAACGCCGTCGAGTGATACACGCGCCGTCCGAATCCGAATTTTAAGTTCCCGCGCGTTGCCGAGCAGTCAATCCGACGTGAGCGTCGTTGCTAGGAGGTCTATCGCCTGCGCCATAAAAGGAGTCAGTGACCAAAGCGCCCGGTGCGCATACACAATTGGCCCTCTCCTCCCCCCCCCCCCCCTCTTTTATAATTAACGCCTACACACATACACGCCATAAACGTTAGTGATGGAGCGAACCTGCCGAACTTCAGATGCGGCAAAGTTCCGCACATGCCGAAATTTTAAAAGAAAGTTCGGCAAAGATTCGGCAAAAATTTGGCAAATGTCTGCGTACGCGCACGAACTTGACGGGGCCATGGATCGCAAATAGACGCCGCGCAGTCGCGCGGTTACCATCGCACAGTTTAGTACAACCAGCGGTTACGGCGAGGTTTGGAGTAGGCGACAGCAAAAGCTCACGTTTGTGAGCTTTTGCGAGTGTGGTTCTCTTCAATGTTTTCTGCGTCAAGAACAGAAGGTCGACCAGCAATTTACGCAGTCCACTGCGCAAGTGACAAATGGTGCAGTGCATTTTGGATAGTGTGATTTTAATTTCACATTTCCATTGATGCAACGAGGTAGTTGAAACATTGACTGACAACTGACAATTACGATCAGTGTGCGCAGCCCACCGCCGTCAAACGGGGCAGAGTCACAAGAGCTTGCCAGAATATCGCGACTCCAGCGACCTATAGGGGGCGCCACCACCAAACAAACATGGCGGCTGAGTCCAGGTCGCGGCGGCTCGGCCGGGCCGCCTGAACAGGTGGCGCGTTCAATTTAACAGATTTTCTTTTGTTTAATGCCCAATTTGATAGGTATTTGAACTGAGACGGTTAAGTGTAGCCGGTACAGATAAACTTGCAAAGCATAGTTTTGTTTTGCCGGTGTTTTTTTGTTCTTTTCGTGTCAAACTTTCGTTTCGGAGATTTCGTTCAAAACCGAAACTATGGGCTCCAGAGAGACGGTAATATACTAATCTGTTTTGATCATCTAAGGAAAGCGGCGATGACTATAGAATTGTTCCACAGAGAGCAACTTTTCAGCTAACTCGCATGCCTCGACCATGCGACTTATCTGTCCGCGAAATCGAGCTTTTGTGCGTATCCGCGTTGACGAAACAGCTCCAGTCGTCTGCTCGGCCAACCACACAGGCTGCAGGAAAATTATGAAAATTAAGCAACCGCTTCTTGAGCCAAGGACCATGTTAACCCGCCGGCGCCCCACTAAGCAGCTGATACTCGTATTTCAATTCAGGTTTTAGTAGCAATCGAGAAGTCATTTTGACGAGCGGGTTATGTGTATTATATTACGTACATGGTCCCACTAAAGCGATATTAGTATATCCTTCGGGTTGAAATATGAGCTTAGTTGACTAGCTATTAGGTGAGCTGCTGAATAAAAGTATATTTGACAGACGGAGACATACTACTTAAACTTAGACAAATGGTTATATAGCCGGCAGCACGGAGACAAACTGAAGACAGTCTTCATTGAAGATCCACGCAGAACCTCTCTGCATTGAACTTTGCTTCGACCAATGTAGACGTATATTGCTGCTGGCTTCGACGTCCTCGCAATATAAATATTGGAGGCGCGATAGGGTCAAAATGCCGTGGCAGCATCTAACGTTGCGAGACTTGTCTCCCACCTTTTGAAAACAGATAATTTTCCTCATTCATCATTTGCAGCGAGCAAGTTTTCCTGAATCAAGTAATTGCGAAATCAGCCCAACTCCTTCAGTGTGGTCCAGAGGCTTTTTCGGCGAAAAACAGCCAAGATGAATAGCCAACGCACAGACCGGCGTGGGTGGCTCAAACTTGAAGCTAACCGAACACAACCAAACTCAAGAAAAGCAGCTATCAAACCTTCCCATTCACTTGACTGCAACATTGATGTTCCCTCCAGTATCAGTTACCAAGCAGTCGTCACTTTGAATGATATTCGAGACAGACAAGAAATCAAAAAAGTTTTTCCGTGATTCCTCCCCATCCAAGAAATCGAAAGCACGCGACCGTGTGCTGTGGAGTAAACGGGCTTTCAAACACGTAATAGAAGAAAACAATCTACTGAGGCTTCACCACACTAATGATCACTCAGGCAAACTTAAGAAATATTCGGACCTTCGTCAAATTACGTTGTTCGCCACCGCGCCGACAAGTTCTCCGCGAAAGCCACCAGAGACGCGGAGGGGCGCGGAGCGACCTGGACCGGCTGGTCCCCGGTTTTCCCGCTTGGCGGCGTCCGTTTTGGTGGAGTCGCAAATATGGGATGCTGCTGGCTTCCTCGTCATAATGTGATACATGTTTTCTCCCTTCTCTTCTGTCTTTTTTGCGTACTTTCTGTAGTGGGTGTATTCTATACATTTATTTCTCTGTTTTCTTTTTTTATATGTGGTGGCGGGCTGGCAGCAGACGTACAAGCTACTAAAAAAAGTAATTAAGTAAGTTACTGAGAATTACCCTCAAAAGTAATTTGAGTAGAGCAGAAATTACTCAGATAGAAAGTAATTGAGTAAATTACTAATTACCGTAAAAAAGTAGCAAATTACTTTTGAAGTTACTTTTATTTTTTCTATGCTAACAAGGAAGTACTTACAAAAGGTTTTGATGCGTTAGCGAAATTCTGCTAGTCGAATATAAAGCGGCTTGTGTTTTCACAGAAATGCTTAAATAGCTGGTTCTGCTTCTGCGTGCCTAATTGTTGCGTACTTCTTTTTAGTCAAGGATGTCTTGCGGATGTATCATATCACCTTTGAGGTTTAGCACTGCCTGAGCTTGATTTTGCAGACAGAGTTTGATTGCTTACAGTGATGTGTAAAGTACGTCTAAAAGCTACCTGGAAGTACAAAGTAAATGAGAGGTTATGTACTTCAAGTAAAGTAGTAAGTACGCCGAATGCAATGTACTTGAAGTAAAGTACTATAAATACAATGTACTTCCAAAGTAAAGTTGAAGTACTTTTTAACACACTCTTTCAGAATGCCCTTTCATTTCCTATACAACGTTCTTCTTTGTTTTGTTTTTTAATTGGCCGGTATGCATTGTTTTAAGGGAAATCGGAGGTGCATCAGATTTTTTCGGAAAGAATAGCAAATTCGGAAATGCGTCAGTTTTTCTTTCTTTTTTTTTTGGGGGGGGGGGGGGGAAATGGCGGCAACTAATACGCCAAAGAGTAATTGCTTTATTCTCGCTGCCGAACCATTTAAGACAATTAACTTGTAAAGCACTTATTTGTATCAAATTTATAGCCGCCATTACTTCACTCAGAGAAATGACCAGATGACGTTTCGAAAGACAGCACAAGCTATACGGGAGCACCAGATGAACTTCAGAGGGGGTGCTGCACTTTATTACCTCTTTTGAGTGAGGATGTAGTGTGTATCCCTCCTGTAGTCGGCAAGAATTCCTACATTGGGGCGAAGGGGGGCAAGCCCTTTCTTCAAACGGGTCAAGTCTCCTTGAGCTTCGGGACACGGAGAAACGCCAGTCTTCGGCGCTAATCCCACAGTTACTCGGCCTCTCTTGCGTCGTGTCTGTTCACTCCCCGCGCCTCGTAGCAGTGTTGTTGCAGTGGGGGGCTCGTTAAAAGTTTTGGGGGTTTGAACTATCCAAATTACTTTCCTCCTCCCCCCCTCCCCCCAACTTTTCTACGCCACATGCTTCCCCCTCTGCAAATACAGCTGACCTTCCAACATCTTATCTCTGTTGATAGGCAAAACAACCACTAAAATTCGAACGTAATTTGTAATTTGAGTAGAAGTCACTCGGAAAAGTAGCTAAACTACTCATAACCAAAATAAAAATGTAATTGAAAGTTACTAAACTACCCAGAAAAGTAGTTGAACTACAGTAACTTGAGTAAAGTAGCTGAACTACGTACAAGTTTGGCTGGCAGGAGCTCTGCGTAAGGGTTTCCACCCATCTGCTTAGCCCCGCACTCCACCACATGGGCCCCTTCCAGTACGGGCAAATAAAATTATTATTATTATAGTTATAACAATCTTGTTTTCAGCTCACAAGTAGTTTGTGACAAAACAGAATAATATTGCTTTTTTGTTCGCATTATTTTGCGATTTCCATGTATCTGCATAAAATTAAACACAGAACCATCATGCCTTGACGTTGCACATCCGACATTCCTAACTCTCCCCAACTTTCTAAACCTCCGTGTGTGTCCTAACACCGTAAACTGGAATTTAAAGATTAAAAACGTAACGTTGCGAATATCGAACGCATACTTTCATGCTAAGCTGACGTCAAGTGACTAAAATTGAAAAACATGCATATTTACAATATTGTTATCTCTTCTGGTGAAGGCAAAGCAATCATTGCATTCGTTTCAGCGCACGAAACGGTGGCTCCCAGAGAAAGTAAAAAAAACCTACACCGTGGTAAAAACGCGGGGATTGCCTTTATTTTAACAATGTAATCAAACTTGCAGGCGTGCACTGATGAAACCTCAAAATCAAAACTCTCGTAGTGTGATTCGTGACTGCGTCGGCTACTACCCAACCTCCTTGTCACTCCACTTTCTGCAAGCAAACACTAAAATTGCCAGTAAACACACAAAAGCGACATCGATACTATCTTGTACAACATCACATTATTTAGTAATAACTGTGTCAATATGCACTACATGTTGTATTAAAGTTTTAAAAAAAACATTCGCCTTTTTTCGTCAGAAAAAACTAAATATCAACGCTAAATCTGGCAACAGTGCTTTTTTTTCGGATTATTGCCGAATATTTACAAAAGTTCGGCAAAAGTTGAGCCGAATTTTCGATTCGGCAAAAGTTTGGCCCATCACTGGTTAAAATATGCGACCCGGGGGGGGGGGGGGGTCTGGTTTGCCCCCCCCCCCCCCCCCCACCCACTCAGAAACAAGTTGGTACACCACTGGTTGGGGGGGGGGGGGGGGGGGTTAGGGCGCTAAACCGCTCCCGGCACCATAACATAACTGCTCTCGACGTTCGCGGAAAGACGCTGTAGAACTTCGCCTTGATTTTGCCGCATGTTATCGTTGGGAAAACAATTTCAGGGGAGAATGGTGCAGTATGTTCGCTGCTTCACCAGAAAGCGAATCGTGTTATGAGCGTACGGCCCAAGTTTAAACGATCGCTTTGGGTGCCTCCTCTGCCCTAGACGCACGTTAGAAAGCATGGATCGCCGCGAGGAATGTCTGTCCCTTGGTCAACCGCACTATTTGTTAAGAATTGTTTGTTTTCAGAAAGTTGTATCTTTTGACAAGAGTGGTGATGCAACAAAACGAGGAATCCCAAACCGAATTCTAACTTAATATGGGTTGTCAAATCGCAAGTTCTACGCAACGTTTCTTTTTTTTTTTTTCTCGCATAATTTTTAGTTTTTGCGGAAATATGAATGTTGTGCAATCAGAAAACTTAGCTGCTGATGTGCTGATGGTTCTTAGAAATTCCTGTGTTGCCGCTATTGCCTCTCTGAGTAGGAAAGTCATTGCCGCTGCAGCCGATATGTTTCCTCTTACTGCATGCGTTGTGGTGTGGGTGTGTGGGTTGGACAGAGTCGCGAAAAACGTTAAGATGAGGAAATTTTATATAGTTTCGGCAGATAGTTCAGATGACTTCGATAACAATACCCGATATTGCGCCGCCGCCTTTGCGCATGCACCGTATCGTTATCGGAGGCATCAGAGGTATTGAACTCTCCAGTGTCACTTCTATGATTACGATCCGCAAACTATTCGTTGAATCGACAACCGTGGGAAGTGAAACAAACTGTTCTAATAAATCTGCCGCAAGTGGAATAAACATAGTGTAAGCCGGCAACACAGAAGCGTTCTTGTTATTAGATCATCAGCTCAGCCGTGTGGATTCACCAACTTCGATCTTCTTGGTGACGGCGGCGGGTTCCAAAATGCTGAGACTCTGAATTTCACTCGAACAAACAACCCGCACCAGGCGACATCGGCCGCAGCGACAGTCTTGTACTGATGAAGGCTAGCGACTCTCACCCGACTTTCGGATAGCCCATCGCTCTAGCCTCGTATATATTAGAACTGAGAAATTCATCGACTATATCCTTCAGATTATCTGGTTAATAGATTAACTGCGATCAAATGTTTTAGCCGCTTAATCAGAGTTTTGAGTTGGAGAAACTCGAGCCAAAAAGAGTTAAAATGTCTGATCTATTATTCATTAGGTCTTGACTTCTTTTGGGATCCAGGCTTCCACGGTAAACACCTTCAGCATTCTTCTGATTGTCACCGAGAGTTATTATAATGTTGAAATAATAGCTTAAAAATGTCTTCACTTTTTAAACCTTTCCTTTTTAAAATGTGTCACAACGTAAGTTTCGAAGGGTGCAGCAATACGCCATTCACGACATAGCAAAATTTGAAAAAAAAAAAAAAAAAAGATGCGCGGTTTTAACGTCTTATATATAATATCCCGGAGATCAATCTAGTAATGGGTTACTTGATTAAAAGGGTAGTAATTAGTCGGGTTATTTTTTTATTCAAAATTAATCTCCAATCAACATTAAGTTTTTATATATAGAAGCTATGGCTTGAGCGAGATACCGAAAAAACTGTAGGACCCGTGGTTCTACAAATCACTGCTTTGAGATTATGGGGGCATTCAAATGGATACTCCTCGCTTTGCTGAGTTCATACGCACGGGAAACGACACAACATTTAGCAGACACAACAATAGAACACGCATTTAATAAGGAGAGTGCAGATCAGCCGGAAACAGGCTTTCGTCGTCGAGATTCATGCTTCGCAACGTGCGCCCGGGGCAACCGATGTCATGTGGATGTTTACTTCTTGCAGCAGCACGTTGGCGAAGCGGTTGGATCTCGAGACGGTGTTCCCTGGTCCAGCCGCTCGATGTCTCGCTCAGTCGGGTAAGACTGGGGGAACGTTCTGCTCATATTGCCCCTCAACGTTTCCCGGGGGGTTGTAGTTGCAGACGACAAAGTATGCGCTCCGGGAAGCCGCTTTGCTTACGGCGCATCCCGAGTTTGTGGTGCCCTTCCAGACGACCTGGGTGAAGTGTCCCGTTTTTGACGAGAAGCCCGGATTGGCGTAGTCGTAGTCCTTGATCTCGTTGTACCAGGAATCAACGGGAGCGTTCGCTGCGCGAAAAAAAAAATCTATACGTCGTCGTCCTTCGTTTGTACATATCTCATAATCATCATCACTAGACGTGGCGCCGCGGGTCTCCATGGTACAGGCTGTCGCCTTTCCGCGGTGCCACAGCTCCTCTGAGCCAATAAAGATTATTATTATTATTACTATTAAAAAATAGAAAAACTAAAAAGAAAATCGGTTGTCTCGTTGGCATTTTCTAGAGGCGTTCAACATGGTGCGTAGCATTTTTACTAGAGGATGCAACAGTTCGTCAAACCGAATATCCGGTTGAACCGTAAGAAAGAGAATTCGGCTTTCAGAGCAGGTTTTTCGGTTATCCAGATTATTCAATTTTATCTAATGTACATTAATAATAACACTTTTATTTCATTTGTACCTATTTCTGTGCATATGACGATAAGATCGAATTATAAAGGCGCGCTTTTGTACCGTTTATTTTTTTGTGAGGAGGTGAGGAGGCCATTCAGGGGGGGGGGGGGGGGCGGCGGAGAAAAGCTCACCGGAGAAAAGCTCACCGGAGATAAGCTCACCGCAAAACCGGCAGATGCGGAGAAAAGCTCACCGATTTTTCCTTTTTAACTCAGCGGATTCCGCGTCAAACCTTGCCATTTAACATAATTCGCATTCATCACTTCATTAAAAATATGGCCACTTTTTTGTAATACTCTTGAAGTTCGTTGGGCATATTTACTAATTCATCAGAATTTAGTAATCATTCATTTTCTATATTATTGAAGCCGCAAGTACAAAATCAGAACATCGTACACCGGTAAAGAGGTTTGTTCTTTGCAAGCTAATATAAATAGCGGTGTGTGAACCGTTTCAGTTCCAAATATTGTGCAGTGCCTAATAGATAAGTAGGTGTTTGTTGATGTAATCAGTGTCGGCAACGCTGTTTTCTTTCTGTTAATTTCATTAACAAAACTTTAGTTGCGGGAACAGACTCGTCCTGTCGTGTTTGTTGTCTTCACTCCGTCGTCGTTTGAGCGGTTTTCATCATGTATGACGTTTACCAACTCGCTCTATTCGCTACCTTCGTCATTCGTAACTTTCGCAGTAGAAGCTAGGAATGACAGTGCGCTCTTCGATTCGAACCGGTATTTGCACACATCTCCAGATGTTACCATGCCTATCAAGCCCGCGTGCAGGTGGAGGACGGCAGTATGTCATGACGGCTACTTTGGGTTCCGGCTCCCGTGCGAAACGGTGCCGTGTTGTTTCAAGACCGGTGGCTTCGCTGCGTTTCCATAGGAGCTAAGCCTTTTTCTTTCTTTACTTTTTCCTCCGGTAACTTCCACTCTTTGCAAATTTCACAAAAAAAAAATGCACCATCTGTGGGCAACGCTGCACAAAGTCGTAGTGCGACAGGTTAAGAAACCGAATTTTCCGGTCGATTTAGAGAGCCTGGCGTCTCCTTGAATCACCCTGTACAACGAAATTTCGGCGTCCATTTTTTGGTCTATATGTGTTCAAAGGAGCAGTATCACATCGAACATACCAATATCTTGCTAAAAAAGTCTCGACAAGGAATTTTAAAACGAATTAAACGATTAGCAAAGTGCACCTGGTGGATGTCGCCAACGCCTCGCTCGTAATGCTCGTCTAGGAACCCTGACAGCTAGTGACGGAGATTGTCTCGTCTCCGGCCACAACGAGAAAAGAGGGCAAGGAGGAACTCCCCTCTTTCCGAGAATGCATTTTGTGTGTCGCAGAAGTCACTATTGTCCCCCTACAAGATTATAGAAGATTAACCCGTTACGCAAAATTCGTACAAAAGCCGCCGCTTCGGTGGCTGCAACGACTAGGCCATTCTCCCGACGTCAGCCTCGCCGTAGCTTTGCTCGTCCCGTCCCGAGACGACCTACGTCACGATTGCGTTGGATGTCACGTGGTCTCCGCCGGGCCTTGTTGAGCGCTTGCCAGAGTGGGCCGTTTATAACGAGAAATACAGCTACCAGGCTCAAAATACAAACGTGCGATGGTCATTTAGGGACCCTGTGGATCGTATTCAACCTATTTTTGAACACGACGGGAATATTTCAAATTTCGTTGAAGTATCCCTTTAAATCGTAGCACATACGTTACCAAGCCGATGTAAGCGGTCGCTTTAAAGGCTTCACCCGGATTCTTGGGCACCCGGTGTTAATGGGAATGTGCCGGCTAGAGCGAATATTTGAGAACTTAGCCAAGTAGTATATTTTAGAAAATTAATTTGCTAACTATCACTTTACCCTCTCTGTCTGACATCTGGACATCTGTCGAGGTAGACATTATCCAGAAGGAATGATTTCTGTATTTCCAGTGCCCCCTTCATTTTTGTTTCTCGGCTCTCACGTCCCTCTCGCTGCAGTGGCGCTGGTGTCGACACGGTGCTCGCCCAGTGCCGACACCTGGTGTGTTCAAGATCTGACTTGTTTCTACACAAGGTGTCGGTCTATAGAAGCTTTACACACGCGCCAGATTACAGACGCCATTGCCGACCTTCTATCGTCTTACCAAGATATCAAACCACTGAAGCGTGCTTTGGCGAGCCTCCACAAAGGCAAATGCAGGAGAAAAAGACACCGTCGTATCTAAAATGCCAGTAACCTGTCCTCCTTTGGTAATGGTGGAGCAGAGTGAAAAATACAAGCGAAAACAAAAACTCAAGGGCGGTTATGGCGGCGCCCATGCACAGCTGCTGTAAAGCGTCTATATGCAAGGTGTCTTAAAGCAGATTTGTATTTCAAAAAAAGCCGTGAAGGCTACACTAACGCTCTCTGTGTGGGTGACTTCTACGGTCAGGGGTACATAACATAGGGCATAATCGTCAGTATAATTCGGTTAATTACTAAATTGTATCAATTAACTTCTTAATTAATAAAAAAAATAGATGCGGTTGCAATCAGAAACATGCTGAGCATCGTCGACAACCACTGAACAAGTAAGCTTTCGCAAGACTTGGGGAGCGTTGGAAGCGCGTGGTGGTGCAACGAGCGCAAGGCAGGTGGAGCGAACATGCGCCCGCGCGATTTCTCCGCCTCTCATCTCTCGTGTTTTTCGCACCGCCAGCATTGCACCCGTTGCAGGACTGGTAAATTTAATGCACCAGCCATGCGCTTATCATCAGCCCTCTATAATATGTCCCCGTGGCCATATAACTTGCCTTCACAAAGAGCATTATTGTAGCTTTCCCAGTTTTTATTTATAAACAAGTCTGTAAGGGCCTAAAGAAACACCCTGTATATCTACAAGCCCAACCTAAAGAGACATCCGTGTGCATACCATCGATCGTGTAGCTGGGGTCGGAGGACCATGCAGAGAAGATGTTCTCGCCGTATTGGTTATCTGGACGGTGTTCAAGAGGTGTTCCCTCTGGTTGTGCGGCGAGATGATCTGCCCAGTCTTGCGCCAAGAGCCGAAGCTGGATCGTTCGAAGAGAAACAAAAGAGAAACCACTCATGGGAAAGATCGACACGCCGAAAGTATACTTATTTTGTATTTTTAGCTTTCAAGCCTGGCTGTGACATTGTGCATAAACATCCAAAAATTGACACTTTTTCCGCGAAGGCTTTGTCTTTTCAATATTTCCTTGTCTATGTGTGTATGCGAGTGTGCATGCACAGTTGATTCTATACCGGCTGTGTCGTATAGAACGATATCAACTATCCTTGTCTTTTAACGCAGAATGTGTTTTATCAGGCTATTTTTATGGAGTTGTCTATTGTTTGGTTGCGAAAAACCGACGCCGAAGAGAAGTTTGCTTATAAGGAACCACATGAAAAGACCAGTCACCCGGCAGGATTTGAACTCGTCAACTTGAGATTATGGGCCTAGAGCTCTGCTGACAAAACTATAAAAACTAATTTTTTGTTAAGATAGTTATTAAGGGTTGGTAATCGGTCGAAGCAGGCAAAAGTGAACTCATTCGCGCACCGCGTCAAGGTGCGGTCGCGTGCTTCGCGGCCTTTCCGATCACGGGGCGCCATCTCACGACGTGTTTCAGAAATGAGAGCGACTGTTCGGCAGGCGCTGCCGTTCAGACGCCCTTCTCTTCTTCCCTAGAAGGCCCATCACGCTTGTATATTTATGCATAATCAAGCTTGTATATTCTTTTATCTTTTTCTTCTAGAAAGCGCTAAAGTTTTTTTTTCGCAATTTTATAATCAGTAGCATTAATATCATCTTATTATAACGGCAGAGCCGCCTGCATTAATCCCCGTCTAGTTCATTCATTATACAACTTGTTTATCTCATTCTAGGACGTATAATTAAGGTCTATCCTGCACTTGGTTTAGAAACGCTGAATCAGCGACCACTTAAATCATTTAATTATCATCAAACACGCTAAATATTATGCATAAAAATATCGCAATATCGACTACCTATTTTTATTTTGTAAGCGCGCGTAAGTGCAGCTTCGGTAAGCCTTAACATATCCCATTTTATTGCTTTGAAAATTGCGAGTTACCAGCAGAATGAGAATTCCTTAGGGCGTCTTTTTCAGATGCCCATGCCTGCAGTACATGCTTGTCGCCTTCCGTCGTGCTTTGACTGCTGTGCACGCTAGAGGATCACGTGACACCGAGCATTATGGGAAGGCAGGAACCTCGCGACTGAGGCACGACAACTAAAGAACCTCTCTGCCGTTCCAATTTTGTGAGTGGTCATAGTTGGTATTTCAAGAAGACTCTAAATAAAAAAAACATACATCGTCATCGTCTTTCAGTCCAGGCACTCCGTGCTTCGCCCTGTAGTAGTCGTGGCGCTTGCGGCAGTCGTCGCTGTAGACAGAAGGGTCCTGGGAGGAGTGCGGGTTTTCGAGTTGCAGAACGTAGCCCAAAAAAACCTGGTGTTAGCTCAATCGAGCCCTTCTATTTTGAATTTGATAACGTATGCAGGGCTATAGCCCCGGGGAGTTTTGTGTTGTGCGTGGTGTCGACTTTACGATGTCAAAGTGTCACCTTACATCATGACTTTACGGGAAACTATAACTTGACAACATGATGCCACGTCACTCTGACGTCACTTTATACTGTGAAGTCATGCGGCATTATCACATCACGTTAAGTTAACACGTCACGTGACATTGTGATTTGACGTGGCTTCGTGACGTCACGGAACGTTAAAGTGTCTTGTGACACTAACTGCCTCACACAAAAAAATAAAAACGTAGCAACCTGTATTTGAGTGGCTTCGTAAAGGGTATTCACACAGGGAAGAAGCCCCTTACTTTGCCCACCGGGATGCGCGTCACGTGGTAACAACGTCACGGTTTTGCGCGGCGCCGCGCTGACGTAGACAACTTAGGGGAATGGGGGATCTTTTTCTCGGAGTGCACAAACGCTCCCCCCGCCTTGGCGTGGGATCTCTTTGCGATCGGCGGTATTTTACTCGCGTGTCTGGCAACTTTACAGGTTTTTCCCAGCATGATGCCGGCGGTGCACGGCATCGGAATCACCTAATTTGTTATGGCTTGCGCCGTTGCGCATGTCGTCCGAGATAGAGCCACTACATGAGCTATGCTTAGAGTAGTGCCCACTTATACCCTTGTTACACGGGCACACTTAACTGCAGTTACGCTAAACCACAATTAGCGCGCAATACTTGCCGACAACATTCTGCGGCGATGCAGTCAGAGCTATGGGCGAACGTGCGCTTGGGCATCTTGAGCACCCATCGAAGCAGTGCACGCGCTCTCTTCACTTCTTTTGAAATAGCTGTCCGAGGGTATAGTGCGGCATCTGTGCTGCCACGTAACCGCAGTTAAAGCTGGTTTAACCGCGGTTAAGTGTGCCCCTGTACCTTGGGTATAACAGGGGTATTAGAGTATCGGCATTCCGTTCCCCGATGTGTTAGTGGGCACCGCCATTTCGGTGTTTAGAGCCGAGTAGACGCAACTGTCGATCGCCATAATCCAAAAATACGGTTTCCTCAACTTTTGACACGGTGATATAAAAAGCTCAGTTGATATCATTTGGCTTTGTTTGTGAACTGTTCTAACGTTTCTTGAAGACCGTAAAATGTGACTTCCCGGTGGCCACCGATGCAGCTATCGCACAATTTGCCAAGTTTTCAAATGCTCGAAATGAGGCGACCTTACCCCGACGCCCGCATCCTCGCGGCTTTGGTAGAGCTCTGCGTTGCGGTCTGCAA
Source organism: Ixodes scapularis (assembly GCF_016920785.2). Classification (NCBI taxonomy): domain Eukaryota; kingdom Metazoa; phylum Arthropoda; class Arachnida; order Ixodida; family Ixodidae; genus Ixodes; species Ixodes scapularis. The sequence continues at coordinate 57,833,322 of NW_024609881.1, forward strand.
AGCAAAAAGAGAAGGTAATTAGAACGCTATTCACCCGATGCGTACGAGTCCTATTCTCTTTCGGTTCGTCAAATAGACCCAACCGTGGAACCTCAAATTCGCGACCCATTCCTCATTCGGATTTGGTGTCGTGCGCGGAACGCCGTTCCAAAGGAACGACTTTTCTGAAACGCGTTCCTTTTCAGGAGGAACCGAGGAACGCCGCCGTTTCCTCTTGCATCGCTGGAACGCGAGCTCGTTACGTTTAGGGATGGCCACGAACCTGCCCAGGTTCGAGTTCGACCAAGTTCGACTTTTTTCGAACTTTCATATTAATGTTACAGAAAGGTTCGACTGAAGTTCGAATTTTGTGCGCAAGCGCAAAAGTGATAATAAAGAAAAGTTGACTTTATTTGGCGGAGAAAAAGTGGAGTATTTTTTGGCTGTATTGGGGGCATCACTGGTTCACATTACTAAATAAAGAAAGCATTAAAAGCGCATATTTTTCGTTTTTATATGCTGTAAACAGTGTTAACCATTTTATAAAACATAAAATGAGCTGCACTCTAAATTATTTGTTTCCCGAAATTCAAGATATTCGTGTAGAAACCGGGCAACACAGTCCATAAGGTCAAAGGTTCGGAGAACCTAAGGTTCGACGTAAAAAGCAAGGTTCGACAAAATTCGCGAGACTCTTAGTTACGTTGTCGAGGAAACGGCAGAAAAAACTGCGTCCTTCTTTTTTTTTTTTTTTTTTTTTTTTGTCTATATATTTGCAGTTTGACCCGTATATAGCTGACATTTGCGCGTTTTTTATTACTCACTATATCAACTTCCTACTTCGAATGATGGAGAGCTGTCCGAGAGATAACCGAGAACAAAGAACTGCTACAAATATGATCGTGGCGACGCGACAGGTATATTTTATGTGGACATTTTCCCTCGCTGGCCTTATTTTATTGGCGCATTATCCGGCGCAACATTTAGTTCAAATGCGCGAACGTAACGTTAATGTAACGACACGTTCTAATCTGAAAATAAATGGAACCGATACGCGTTCTTTTCGAACCACTGGAACTTGTAACGGGATCTCGTTCCAAGACTGAGGAGGAACGGCCATTCGTTCCGGTTTTGGAGGAACGTGCGTACAACACTGTTTGCACTACACTTATCTCAAAAACTGGCGAGTACGCAAAAGAAGCGCGAAGCATTGTTTAAGATCATATATTGTCCGCGAAAGTATACACTGGTTAGCACTGTTTGCTATATGGCATAACTATAAGGTTCCGCGTTTTCGGTGTCTATTTTTCTTTAAATTGGGGGAAGGGGGATATTTATCGGTGTTTATTTTTTTCATTTGAATCGGCGTTTTCCGGTGTCTAATTCAATACCGGAAATAAATCGTTGTTTATTGTGCTCCTGTCGTAGAGCGACTTATAATTACCGCAAAAAAATATTATAATTTGTAAGTTGTAATTTATAACATTTTCTCGAGTAAAGGCCCGTTCACACTCTTGCGACTGCTTGCGACCTCTTAAACCTGGGTTCCTTAAAACTTCTTAAACCAGAGAACACACCGGCGCCATCTATTGGGAAGCAGTGTACACTCGGCGGTCCGGCATATTTTTTTTTTTATTTCTCGCGCAATATCCTTTTTTTTTTTTTTTGGCTCGAAAAACATTTGTCAATGTTATAAACGAGCCTTTCTATGGGCATTACGCACATTTGACCTCGGAAATCCCGCAAAACCTTCGGTTTTGTGAAATGCAGTTCTAGGGTCACCGCATAGATGGCGCCACAATGTCAGTGTGTTCCCTCATTCTAGAAACATTTAAGAAGTTGTAAGAGATCCCGTCTCTCTCAGTCGTACTCGGTCGCAAGAGTGTGAACGGGCCTTTAGGCTGGTAAGATAATGTTTCAGTGAAGCTGCGTTCCGGGTGAACGAGAACAAAAATGGATAAAAAAAATTTTCCCGTAAAGCTGGCGTCTTTTTTGTTCGGTTTTCTCTTCAATGACAGTAAAAATATGTTTTTTTTTTTTTCTTTTTTTGGTTTTCACCGATTCAGAGAAAACCGCCTCGGGGGTTAATTTTCGTTTTTTATCGCTATATATCGAACACACGGAACCGTATAGGTATAACCCAAAATCACCGTTGTGAAGGAACGAGATCGCGGTACGGTTCAATGTTGCGTTATAGAATGGGGGAGGGCACCAACATGTGGGGTGTCACATTGCGCATGCGCTGAAATTCAGCGCCGTGCTAACTTGTTTAGAAGAACGAGGATATGAATCAAACCTTTAGTTTCTAAGCTAGGTGGCGCAAGCTACCGCCTGCTATAGGCTACAGCCATTAGCATCCATCCGTCCGTCCACCTCAACTTGCTCATAATCGGTACATTCGCCTAACTTTTAGCTTAAGGTTAACATTTTTTTCTTCGTTCCAGTATTCCTGGTAAGCTGCAACATTAGTTTTAAGCGCTACCTGACACGCCGTAGTTTATTCAACAATTAGAAACAAAAAAAAATTATTAGCTTATTAGACCCACCGCTGCTATCTTGGGGAAATTATAAACAACCACCAAAAGCACTTTTACGATTATATATAGTCCGTTCTCAGTCCGACCGCGCAGTCATCGCCCTGATCTGTCGAGCCTATCAAACAGCCCCGGAAGTGCAACGTCACGACGCTGATTATCTTTATGTGCCTATAGAAGGAACAGAAAGCAAGATCACTCAGCATTCACTGTGCCTGATTGGTTTAGCCAGAGATGGCAAACGTACGAAAGTGACGGGAGCCGTGACGGTGCACTTTCAGCGCCGCTTGAATAGCCCGGTCGGTTCGTATAGCGCCAGCTGCGCACTCGGACTCGATGGAGAGTTTTAGCGGATCATTCCGGTATGCCTCCCTCGGTAACAATACTCGATGACGTAAAACGTCGACGCATGCGCAAAAGGGATCGCCGCCGAAGTATCGCGGGTGTCGCTATCGGAGTTATATCGGAACGATCTACTAAATCTCCCTAAGGTGAAACGAGATGGACTATAGACCTCTGCATCGCTCATCACCCGGGTGAAAAATGCTGAGTCACTGAGCTCTGGACGCATGCGCAGGGCTTGATGTACCGCACAGCAGAGCAAAAGCGCATGATCAGAAGGCGTTCCACAGCCCAGCAGACAAAGATGGCAGCCCTCAGAAGGCGACTTTTGCAAAGGTCTATAATCGCGTGTAGATTTTTTTTATCGGACTCGAAGGTCCCCGCAGTACGTACCGGGTCTCGCAACAACAGCAGCCAGGTAGAGCGTCGAAAGAGCAGCAGTCAGCAGGAACTTCTTCATGGCGATGGTCTCTCAGAACACGCTGTTGGAGTACATCCCGGCTCCAGAACAGGTGAGCTATTTATACCCGAACCGTAGCTTCCCGGAACGGAAGTCGACACCGGGGAGCAATGAGCGAGCCCCGTATCAGTCGTAAAATGTTTGCACCGTGTGTAGCAATGACATCGCAGCATGTGCACGACTAGTTGCCAGGGCGTGGGTAGATATCAAAAGCAAACTAGGACGCTGCCTCAGCTTGGCACACGGCGAAAGCTATGGTCCCAGTGAACCAATAAGCGGGCCGCAGAGACGCACGTGGCTTACTCTATCTCCCTGTAGTAGATGACGAGTGGCCGGGACAGGCCCCTCCCTCGAGGTCCTCCACTCGTTCCACCTTAGCAGAGTGAACAATGTAGAGGAGGCTAGATCCTTCTTGCCTCCTCTCCAGCGTTCACTCTGCGAAAATGAAAAGAGCGAACGGCTTCGCGGAAGCAGTTTCTCCCGCTTAGTAGTCCACAGTGATGCCGAAGCCACGGGTGGGAGGAAGAGGAAAGCCACTTTTCTGGGAATTTTCAAATGAGGTTACTCCCCGAAGAGGACAAATACGACGTCTGGAGCACCCAAAAGATGGCCCGGGTAAGAGGGGAGTCTCTCCTTCTCCTCTTCTCTAAGCGCTTAGGTTACACTCTCGCCCGTGTACCTTGAGCTGTCACGTGATTCGCCTCCGTCGCTCCCATTGGCTCGTGGTGGTCGAAGGATTCGCTCTTTGCCAAGCTTCGGTGAAACGAGGGCTGCCGTTAGCCTACGCAATAAAAAAAAGAAACGCGCAAAACAAAGTGTTTGCGTGGGTTTTAGAAGGTGGAAAACACGTGCACCTCCGTTTTTCTAGCAGTGAAAAACTGTTATTTCGAGTTTAATTTCGCGCACACGTGTGGAAAAAATAACCTAAATAAGCGAAAGTTCCGAATGGGGCAAAACACGATGACAGCTAATTTAGAAAGAAAGAAAGCACAACGGGCGCACTGTTGTTTATTTTAATTTTTTTTTTTTTTTTTTTAAATACCATATCACAGCCTTGAGGGAATTGCAGAAGGAAGTTACATATAAGAAGACTGTCTTCTTTTTTTCACACTTCTGCTAAAACAAATTTTGGGTAAACAAATTCAAGATAGCTGTAGTAGATACATCTCCTTCTCTACGTAATTACCGTGCACATTAGGGCAGGTAAAATAACGTGACGCAAGCTCTACGACATTCCATCGAGAGTTCAACGAGGCGACCAGTCGCCACATACGTTTTATTTATTTTATTTTATTTAACAATACGGCCTGGCCCAAAAGGCCGTGGTAGGAGAGGCACAACAATACAAAAAATAAGAACACCAGGGATGATGTGGGCCAAATTATTATATAATATTATAGCACCCAGCATACAGAACAATAAATATTAATAAGACATAAAGTTTGAATTGGTGACATCAGCGTGCAACTTGTTCTGAATTGGTGACATCAACGTGCAGAAATGTGGCCTAAAACATTATGCCATATATATAGTACCCAGCACACAGGACAATAACTATTAAAAAGTCATCTGAATGCGAGAAAAATAAATTTCAACCTTTTTTTGAAAAAAAGATAGTGGCTTTATCGATAAAATAGTCAATAGAGTCTGAATTGGTAACATAAGCGTGCAGCTTGTTCCATTTAACAAAGGTTTTAGGGGAAAAGGAGTATTTCAATCTGTCCAATCGTACTTGATAGTCCAGCATTGAACGTGCATGAGATGATCTGGTATTTAATCTTCATGATAATGTAACGTATCTCGAAGTGTCTGTATAATTTACCCTGTATCATTAAAAATAGTATCTTTAATCGATCTATCCACGCTCTTTCGTTTAATGTTAGCAGGTCAGCTTGTGGCAACATTTCTGAAGGGGAGCTTTGCGTTTCATATTTGTTGTAAACAAGCCGCATTGCTTTCCTTTTGCACCTTCTGGCTCATTAATATTAATTTTAGAGAACGGGCCACAGACAACATTTGCATATTGTGAAATTTACCTTAATATCGTTTTATAGACAGTAAGTTTTGTGTTGGGGGGAAGAGTACACTCTAAAAAAAAAGTGAAAGCCGTTTACAAATCCCTGTAACGCCGAATTGGAGCGCAGCTCTTGAGGAGGAGGAGTGAAGGGTACTGAGGGGAGGGTAGACCCCTCCCCCTTCTCCTCCTCCTCCCCTCATTCTTTAATATGCTCCGGGGGGGGGGGTGTCACGTGACTTCGGGGAGGGGGTCACGTGACCTCGGGGAGGCGTGACCTCAAGGCCACGTGACCCCAAAGGTGACCCCCACGTGACCTTGGGGTCACGTGACCTGAAGGGGTCACGTGACCTCGGGGGGTCACGTGACCTCAGAGGGGTCACGTGACCTCAGAGGGGTCACGTGACCTGGGGGTCACGTGGGGTCACGTGACCTTGAGATGACCTTGGAAGGGGTCACGTGACCTTGGGGGTCACGTGACCTCGGGGGTCACGTGACCTTGGGGAGGCGACCACGTGACCTCGGGGGTCACGTGACTTGGGGGTCACGTGACCTTCAAAGGGTCACGTGGGGTCATCTTGGGGTCACGTGACCTTGGAAGGGGTCACGTGACCTCGAGGGGTCACGTGACCTTCAGGGGGTCACGTGGGGTCGCGTGACCTTGAGATGACCTTGGGAGGGGTCACGTGACCTTGGGGGTCACGTGACCCACCCGGACCATACTACACAATGAGGGGAGGAGGAGAAGGAGGGGGAGGAAGAGGAGGAGGAGGGGAGGAGGAGGGGGAGGAGGAGGAGGGGAGGGGCGCGGTTACGCCGACGCCGACGGCGACGCCGACGCCGACGGCGACGCCGACGGCGACGGCGACGGCGACGCCAACGGCGACGCCGCTCAGGCTGGAAACGGGCCCCTAAGAGCTGCGCTCTAAAAAAAGCCCGTGCGGCTACTTTCCCTCACAACACTCGGAGAACCTATCAACGCAACTTACAGAGGTAGCTCAGCAAATGACGATGCCGAAACATATGTTTAGGCCGAAACACGCAGTCTGAGTTGTGACATTAAGCAATGCAAAACGTAACGCTTGCATTGCTTAATATCACAACTCAGACTGCGTTTTTTGGTCTAAACATGTGTTTCGGCATCGTCATTCGCTGAGCTACCTCCGTAAGAGTCGGTGATTGGCTCTATGACAGTTGTGAGGGAAAGTAGCAGCACGGTCTTTTCTTAGAGTGTACCTCAAGAGACGTTTTAAGGCCCAAAGCCGCTCGGTCGCTTTCGTAGTAATGTAATCAATGTGTTTGTCCCATTAGAGTTTATCACTAAAAAATAACCCCAAGTACTTGTACTCTTTGATGCGTTGAATAGGTTGTCCATCAATGCAATAGGAAAACTCCAAGGGACTCTATTTCCGAGTAACGGACGTTGAACAGATTTTGAGATATTCAGCTTCATTTGCCATTCCCGACACCAAGACTGTATCCTCTCTACGCGATTATTTAAAACTATTTGGTCTTTATAGAACTTAACTTCTTTTTATAAAACTCATTCGTTTGCGCATAATCTAATGTTGACATCTATGTTTTTAGTGATATCGTTGATATCTAACAGAAAAATTAAGGGCCCCGAGAGGGGCACGCCGTAGTCAACGGGCAGGGAATCATATTGATAACCTTTAAAATAAACATACTGTTCTCTTCCTTCTAGGTATGAGGTTAACCATTTTACTCATTTATTTGAGTTGAGTATGCTGTTCAGTTTTAGAAGAAGCTTGTTGTGAGACACTTTTTCGAAGGCTTTACTAAGATTTATGAATGAAACATCGGCCTGACTTCTGCTATTTATTACCAGACCAAGATCACGCGTTATTTCTATCGACTGGGTGGGTTACTGTAGACAGGCCTCTTCTAAATCCGTGCCGACTTGCCCCTAATATATTTATATTTTCAACGTAATCGAAGATGTGCCTAGAAATTGTATGTTCTAACAGTTTACAGCACTGATTCGTTACGAAAATAAGCCTATAGTTTGCAAGTTTTTTTTTTTTTTTTGTCGCCCGATGTAAGAACAGGTATAATTTTAGCTATTTTCCATTCTTTAGGCACAGCACTCCATTCTAATGATTTTTTGAATATTATCAACAAGTACTTAGCCATCCTCTCAGAGTAATGTACGAGAAAAGCATTTGCAGCTCAATCTGGCCCCATTAAATTTTTAGGATTGACGTTAAGAAGCAAGTAAAGGATGCCTTCTTCAGTTGAATATAAGGTCACGCAACTCTGGCAGAGCCTGATCAACAGTGTAATTTGGTAACCGCCCATCATCGCGAGTAAAAGCAGATTTAAAATGTTCATTGAAACTTGCCGCAATCTTTTTGAGGCTCTTCAATGATCTTGGCGTTTATCTCGACTTTAAAGAGGGGCATCCGTGGCGTCCACCCCAACGTCGTGTTTTTCTTTCCGTCCACTTTCTTCTTTTTTTGTGTGTGTGTAGCACCATTATATATGTGCTGCAATTACGTGTTCTACTCGCTGATCCACAGCCTCCTTCCGAATTTCCTCGATTTTTCGTGCCGACTTCCGCCGTTTGGCATCGGGCGCTCGCGCGTGCGCAGAACGCTTCTCGGAAAAGGGCCATTGCCTCAGATAACATACGTTTTGGTTCCCTGGACAGAGTTTTTACAACTTGTTTTCGTGTCTCTGATCCAGTGGCCTTGGCCCTTCTACGAGCACTGGCAATCCTACGTTTCAAATGTATTATGTCACGATTAATCCAAGGCCGCTCACGCTTAATAATCTTCATTTTGTAGGGGACAAAATTAGTTAGACACTTCTGCACAATAGTTTTAAAAGAATGATAAAGCTTATCTATATTAGCGTTTCATTCTTAATGATTAGTGAACTTCTCAAGGGACCAATCCAATGTATCTATAATACTAACGTCATCTGCATAATTGAAATCAAGCACCTAAGTTTTCGTAACTTGAGGTTTGTGGAAATGTAGGGGTAGCTCTAGCAGCACCAGTTTATGACCAGAGATTTCGTCTAGTACTTCAACGCTAAACTCTTTGTATTCACTACTAAGTAGAACATAATCAAGTGGACATTCAATTTTCCTGAATTCTAGTATAAGATTGCACTATCTGGACTAGGTCAAACTCAAACCCGATATCTAAAAAGCGTTCCGCGTTGTCACTTTCTTTGGAACCGGCCGATAAGAAGGCCCAACTTATCGATGGCAGATTAAGGCCACCTGCTAGCAGAATTTTACTGTCACTTTTACGGTGCCTTAAAAGATATGACTTCGTCTCTTCTAAGACCGAGACAAGTGCGTTAGGAGGCCTTTATAACGCTCCCAATACTGGACAGGATCCATTTATTTTTACCTTACACCAAAGTGCTTTGGACTGTTTCTGTTTTTATAATTCAGGAAGAAGAAATTCCGTATTTAAACACTATTGCAACGCCTCCGCTCTGAGTTCGCCTATCTTTTTGAACTGTTTCATACCCTGGAGGCACGACTTCGTTGTTCGCGATATTTCCGTTAAGCCAGGTTTCAATTATTACGATTATATCTGGATCGTACGTCAACAAAATGTGTTCCAGCTCCGACACCTTGTTTATAATGCATCTTGCATTTAGATGTAGAACTTTCAACCTCTGTAACTTTCCTTGGGCCTTTTGTGGGGTATGTCATTTGTTATTCTGGTTATTGCATTTATATCTCTCACAACTAACATGATTTCAACCGTAAGTTTTGTTCCCCACAATTATTTTATCAAATATCAACTTAATTTGAACGCCGTTATCCCTTTCCTGCAGAGAACTTTCCCAGAGACATTTTCGTGCCGCTCAGACAGGTTTAGAATAATCCTCAGAAATTCGTAAAGCCGTTCCCCTTAGCTTGAAGCAGTTCCTTAATATTGGGATTTTTTCTCTGTAGTCCACGAATTTAGTAATAATAGGACTTGTTCTTCCTTGTAGTTTTTTTCCAAGGCTGTGCAACCTTTCGATGCTCTTGATCTCTAGCCTTATAGTTGTTTCAGGAAGATTACCTACGTAACATGACTAGCTAGGATATCGTATCTTTCCGATCTGCCTCGTGTAATTTATGAATAAGATTGTTACGTCGGCTCCTGTTCTCAATGTTGGCAATGGTAACGATTAACTCTGCTGTGGTTCTTTGTAGTTTCAAAAATTGCGTTTCAATGTTGTTGGTCCAATCTTCCAGAGCCTGCAGCCCACTCAATTTAGATTTCATTGTAGTTAGTCTTCCTTCAATTTGCGTTATCTTCTGCTGGATTTCCAGGTGGGATATTTTTATTTCAGCGATATCTTTACAAATCTTCTCAAGGAGTACCTCAATATCAAAGCAGAGATTCAATTCCACATCATCACTTAATAGCATACACTCTTTCAAAGCTACAAAACACTCATAACACATTTGAAGTAACACTTTTTGGCCCGGCAGCAGCAAACACATGTTGTTGGTTCTATAGGACTTAGTATCAAAGTGCGTGTCACCAACTTTAACGCAAAAAAGGACGATTTGATTAGGCGTCATATCTTCCCCGCTGCAGCCAGGCCAACGGAAGGGATGGTTCGGATAAATCTGTCTTATAACGCTGAGATCCGGTGTCGTCACAGCTGATGGTACCTTCCATTGGTCCACGCATCGCCTGTCGATTGCTGATGAGAAGTGCGATTCCCAGGTTGACTCGGCGAAGGGAGCCAGACCGCGGGCCGTAGTTCCTTTATAAACCCATCATGAACCCATCATGAAGGACGTCTGTTCGTCTTTTCCAAAACTTCATGCAGTTTCCTCCATACATATCACGACTGTGGCGAGTGATGCCCTTGTCTCATGATGACATGACTGAGAGCGCGCAGGCGTCCACCTTCTTTGTGGAGAGCTTCTAAAAGTTTGTCCTACGTCATAACTGCCCATGCCTGTACGTTGAATATATGGACAAGTAAAAAGAATGTATGCACATTCTGTGCATATTGAAAACATTGGCATCGGTCTTGCTTTTTTTCCCTCAATTTATTGGGAGTTAAAAAAAACAGCCATCAAAACGAACAAAGCACAGCTGTTTGAAAAATTTCGAGACTCGGCAAAACTGAAAAAAAAAAGAGACACACCACACACAGAGTCTTAATCACAGCTACGGTTTATTTACCAGCCCCACAGTCAAGCTGAACCAAAATGTTAATTTTCAAAAATAATGCCCGAGCGAGCTTCCGGGTTGGTACAGACCGAAATATGCGATTCAAAAAGGTGGATGATGATGGGATTATTGTGTTTCTTTGAACGAACTTCTCTGATCACGTCGATCGGGCGAATTGTTAGCCGTAAGCAGATGGTGCGAGCGAGGCCTTCTGGGAGAAGCCGCGGCGGAGCTGACTGATGATTACTTAGTTTGCTCTCTCTCTCTCTCTCTCTCTCTCTCTCTCTCTCTCTCTCTCGCTGTTTCTTTTTTTCGTTCTTCGTTCTCACGGGACGACATATTATTGGACGCCATATTGTTGGGCGTTGTTCGCAGCGGATGCTCAGAATAATAATAATAATAATGCTTTATTTCCATCCTTTATGATGGTGGGGCCCAAGAAAAAAAGCTGCAGTAAGCAGCTTGACGAGTCCCTGGGCCCCTACAATGGACAGCAGGAAGCATGCGGGAAAACAAACAAAAAACAATTTAATAACGTGCTAGAGGCAATGATGTTACGAATCAGTACACAAAACTAAAAGCACCTTTTGCAAATGTTAAGAGAGAAAAGGATCATGTACAAGCATATAATAAGCGCAAGTCTCTAAAGGTTGATTTTCTAGATCAATGTTATTGCTGTTAAGGTTGTTTAACAAATGCGGGAGTGTGGAGCTTAACATTTGAGAGCCATAATTTGTTCGCTGCGTGACCATCTTCCATTTCTCTGGGTTACGGGTGGATACGGAGGAGAAGTTTTCCTCAGCGACGCAAGGTTTTCCAAAAGACAGTTACCTCTTATTTTTTCACTTTTATAACTAGTAGAAAGCCGATACTGATATAACTTGTGACTAGTGATTATTTGAAAGATCTTAAATAAATCAGCGGTATGAAAGTCGCGTGGCACGTTACATATACATCTCAATTTTTTCTTTTGCAACATAAAAAGTTTTTCAATATTGGTAAATGTTGGCGTTTCCCAAACAAGGTGGCAATACGTTAAGTGGGAGAAAAATAATGATTTATAAAGCAATAATTTAACATTTGTTGGTAACACAGATCTGTATCGATTTATAATACCCACTACTCGAGCTAACTTTGGGATAAGATAATTTATATGGTTATCCCAAGACATACCATCACTAAAAATGACTCCAAGAGTTTTAAAACAACTAACAATTTCGATTGGAGTAGAGCTAAAAGTGAGCACTTTAGACAGCACCACAGGCTTGTTTTTTGGACAAAAAATCACAGCTTTTGTTTTATGAATATTGATTTTCAAGGAGTTGCTATCTTCCCAACTTTTATCTTTGATAAGGTCAGATTTGGCATATCGATTAAATCGTCGCAAGTATCGGAAGAAAAAAATACGCTCGTATCATCCGCGTAGATCACGAATTTTGCGTGCTTATTTACGTTAACGATATCATTAATGTATAAATTAAATAGAAAAGGTCCCAATATGCTCCCCTGTGGGGCCCCTGACGTGATGAACCTTACAGTGGATGAATAACCGTTTACATTTACATACTGTTGGCGATATTCTAGGTAGGACTGTAAAAGTAGCAAAGCTTGTCCGCGGATGCCATACGCTTCAAGCTTTTTAAGTAAAACCACATGACTAAGGCAGTCAAACGCCTTTGTAAAGTCTAGAAAGACCCCCAAAACATATTTTTTGTTCTCAAAATTTTCCAAAATATACTCTTTTTGATTAAGAAGTGCAGTTTCAGTTGAAAAGTTCTTCCTGAAACCGAACTGCGATGAAGTTACGAGGTCCCACTTATTTGAAAAATCTACTAGACGTTGATATAGTATCTTCTCCAAAGCTTTAGAGAAAACAGGCAGTATAAAAATATGCCTATAGTTACCTAACTCGTTTTTGTCACCTTTTTTATATATAACAGTTACTTTTGCAATTTGCATTCTTTTGGAAAACACACTCGTTTCCAAAGATAGATTAAAAATATAACTTAACACTGATGCAATTAAGTCAACTACATACTTGACTGGGCGAATTTGTAAGCAGTCGGCATCACAGCTCCCGCTGTTTCTTACGTGTGTAATCACATTAAGAATTTCCAAACTATCAGTTGGTTTTAAAAAGATGGAACTACAATTATGGGGACAAACATGTTTACAAGCATTAGCTACATCAGCGTTAGCACCAGCGCTAACACCTATGTCTACAAAATATTCATTGAACACATTGGCCAACTCTTGATTGGTTAACTTTACATCTTTACGCTGCAATGTTTCGATATTATTTGATGCAGGAGCGCCTTTAACCAGTGAGCCTAAATGTTTCCACATTATGTCGGTACGGCCGTTTGCCGACGAAAAAAGGGAAGAATAGAAACTCTTTCTTGGATTCCTCAGCTCTTTGGTTAAATTGTTTCGGAAAGTCTTAAACTCCTTAAGGACATCTGGGTCACGCGTCTTGATGAAACGTTTATATAGCGCATCTTTCTTTCGAATTTTTCTAAGCAAACGGGATGTTACCCATGGTTTACGACTTTTGTTGGATACCACGACAGATTTATATGGAAAGTGGCGTTCATATAGCCTAAGAAATTGCTCTAAAAATGTGTTATAGGCATCGTCAACCGTTGTTTGCATTAGCACGTTGTCCCAAGCAGCAGCTGCGATGTCCTGTCTAAATACATCGAGGCTATTTTTATTTATGTTTTGAAAAACCGCAGGTCGATGTTTCATAGATTTTCGAGATACAGTAAGTTTAAGACACAAAAATATTGGAAGATGGTCACTCAGGTCACAGCTTATCACTCCGCTGCTCAGTCTATCTGTGTGAAAATTAGTTATAAATAAATCTAACGTAGTTTCAGAGCGTAGGGTAATTCTTGTTGGATGGACAGTGGTATTAGTACATCCAGACATACTGACTAGATTGTTAATTTCCCTTTTCGAGGTAGTGTCAGAATACACATCAATATTAAAATCCCCCCCGCAAATGACATTATATTGATTGTCATTTATAAATACCAAAAAAGTCTCGAAAGCTTCGAAAAATGCTAATATGTTCCCATCCGGTGGGCGGTAAAATAGAGCAAAAACATTTTGACCATTACGTAAGCACAACACTTCTATGTACTTCGTTATCAAGGAATAATCACTTAATACATCAAGTCGATACCTTTTTTAGTCAGAATGCTCAATCCCCCATCACGCTTCGAAATGCGATTTGAAAAATATGTGTCGTGTGAAGGTAAACGAAAAATGTCAGAGTCATCATTATACCAAGTCTCGGTAATCATTATAATATCAAAATTAACACCGAACTGATTAAACAGCAGTTCAAGATCATTACCCTTGTTCACTGCGGACTGCGCATTTAAATGAAAACACTTTAAAGTGAAATTGCCCTCTTTCTCAAGGTAAGATTTTATTTCATTCGGAAGCAGTGGAGCTTGATTTTCCATGAAGTGGAAAACAGAAACAAGTTAAAAAGTAAGAAATAATCCCCTACGCCAGCTTTGACAGGTCATCTTCATTCTTTACGACATACGCTTGTTCACCATCCCGCTTTCGTACCAGAATGCTTCCATTTCGATGCCATACATAACGAAATTCAGACGTTTTGGCCCAATCTTTAGCCACCCAGAAAAGCGCTCTATTCTGCTTCGTCATGTTTTCAGAAATGAAAACATCCGGCTTAGTTCCCGACAGCTTTTTTTTAATTTTGCAGCCACTGGTCCCTGACAGACTGCCTTGCGAAACGGATGATAATCGTGGGCACTTTATCACGTCTTGAGGGTAGTCGGTGTACGGCGACTACCTCCGTCTCTGTCAGGGGCGGAACCTGCAGCCGGGACGCAACGTTGTTCACCTTTTAGAGCAAGTTTTCGTTTTCAGTCAGAGTAATCCCATGAAGCTCCAGATTTAATTTTCTGGTTTGCCATTCAAGATCGTTGATTTCATCCCGCAGTCTGTCGACCTCAAGAGCCGGATTCTCATTTTCTACGGTGTCCATCCGTTTACGCAGTTCTTTAATTTCGTTTTCGTGCCGAATTTGTTTTTTTAGGACGTTGTCATACTTATCGCTAACCTCCTGGACTTTTTTCTCAATGCTGTCCATCGTCTTTTTTAGAGGCGCCAAGCTGTCTAGCTTACGGTTTATGTCCGCAAGCAGGCTTGCAACGTCAAGCTCTGGTTTTGGTTTACTCACTTGGCTCCCCTTCGATTTGCCCGGTTTACAATTGAAACACTGCCAACCCTTCTTGTAACTGTCTCTTTTTTATTTGAAATTCGACTCGGACACACCAGAGCAGTCACCAAGGTGGTAAACACACCCATATTCGGAGCAAGACAACGCGTTTTCATCATCGTCAAACACTTTGTCACACCTTGAACACAAACGTTCATCGTTGTCCGACATACTCCAAGACAAAGCAATAACTATACGCACAAACACAGAAAAAGAAAATGCAGCGTTTGGCAGCAGCAGCAGCGTCGGTAATACTAAAACGAGGCGCTAGCTAGGTAAAAAGTTAAATAAAAGACCAACCTGAAAGTAGCACCGGCAAGAAGTTAGAGTCCGTGTGCCATCCGCGCTGCCGCCGCTGCCAAAGTGACGCTCCGTGTGTTCGATGGACCCTTTTATCGCACAACCGATTGTGGCGCTGCCATAGCCTCGAAATTCAACTGAAGCAACATGCGTTGTAACGATGGCGAGTCACCGCTGATGACTTGCAACGCTGGCGAAACTGCGGCAGATCCGAAGGCTTGCAGCTTTCCAAGGCAGGCTCAGCGTCACAGTAATGTCGATGAAAATGAGGCAGATCCAGAGGCTTGCAGTTTTCCAGGTAGGCTCAGCACACCGCCTGTCGGGGTAACTGAAAGTAGCACCGGCAAGAAGTTAGAGTCCGTGTGCCATCCGCGCTGCCGCCGCTGCCAAAGTCTCCCATTTATCGTTTTCCATAGCTCCCATTTATCGTTTTCCAAGAAAAAAGGTTATGATTGTGTGATATGGACGTTGAATGTACATCAGCGTGCATTTCTCGCAGGCACTGAAGCCAACGCTATGGGTACGACCTTTACTATACCTCATCCCAAGTCACTTTATCCCAGAACTTCGTACCCAAGTAGATTCACCCCAAGGTGTTTCATCCCCCGACAGTTTATCCCATGAACATTCCATATTACGACATTTCATGCCAGAATAGTCCATGCAGTATCCAGAGCCTTTCAAGTACCTTTCAAGGGCCACTCACTTCACCGCATGGCACTTCATCCTAAGACATTTCATCCCAGACACTTTATGCCAAAGACGTTTTATCCGGAGACGTCTCATCCCAAGACGCTTCATACCAAGGAGATTCCATACCTGGATATTTCATACCAGAAAGTATCCTGCATAGAAGATGAAGCTCCCATCCCAAGACACTTCATTCCAGACACTTTATGCCAAAGACGCTCTATCTCGACACGCGTCATCCCAAGACGCTTCATACCAAGGACATTCCTTAACTTGATGTTTCGTACTACAGTCTCCTGCTTAGAAAAAGAAGTTATGAAATCGGCTTTTGTCGTGCGGGGCCCGCACACGCATTTCGTCTTTGCCAATGTCTTCCCGCACTTGGTATTGAGAATCTATCAGTCGAAGAGTACAGCTGGCCCGAGTCATTGGTTGGCATCAGGTTATTTATAGAACATGGTTACCTTTGTGGCCTCTCGTCGAGGCTCACCGAAGCTCTGCTTCGAAGGTTACATCTACACGAAGCACAGGAGCGACGACGAGAAGACGACATAGAGATGCAAGACAGTTCAAAGAGGGTCACCGGGGACGTGCTGTTTTAGCGGGTAGACGACCGCTGTGACGCAGAGCCCCACGTGCCATCAACCGAGTCACGAAAATGTCACTCCAGTACGTTTACGAGATGAGGTTAAAACTGCGGCCAAGCATTCCCACGACAACCATCGGAACGTCGTAGTCGCCTGCCTTCAAGGGGCAAGACCGGCGACAATTGCGAAGCTCCCCAAGTTGTCTTCACTAGAAGGAACAGCTAACAGAATTCAAGGCAATACGTATGGTGCTGTTCAGGTCCACCACAGAATCAAAGACGTAGTTATACCGGAACACTTGCGATTGACGAGAACAGCGTCTCCTGAGCAATTTGTTGCAGGAGACAAAGGCTCCAACGACTCGAAAAAAAAAAAAACTCGAGGTACACCTAAGCATTTCTTATGAGTTGTGAAAAGCCAGAGCATGCAAGCCGCTCGTCCGCTCCCTTTGTCGTCTGCTACATACTAGTGCGCGCGCGCTTCGGGATCTCGGAGGCCATGGCGCAGCGGCCAATGGGAGCCCCGTTGACGCGCGCCAGCCAATGGAACCGAAGGCGATCGCGGAAACTAAGAGCCTTTTTGCGCTTCAAACTGATGACGTCAGCTCACTCCATTAGACAGTTAATGCTTTCGCATTAATAATAATTTTCGCCTCTAAGACGGACCTGTGCCGTTTAAACTCCTGCAACACCTGGTTGTGCGACGGCATATCTAAAGTGGCACCAAAGATGTTTTACCTGCTCTGGGTTGTTCATGGCCTCTACAAAGGCAGGGTGCTTCCCCTTGCTTACTGCCTTTTGGCAAACAAACGTGAAACGACGTATAAAGAAGCAACGCGCATGCTACTTGGGGTTATTGAGGGTGCCACCTGAAGCCCAAGACAGGTGCGTACACTAATTATGGACTTCTAAAAGGCGGAAGAAATGCGTTTCGGGATTTTCTGCCCGACGTCGAGGTTCATACCCCTGGCAGACTGACCGCTAAAGCTCCTTTTGCAGAAAGGAGGATTTCCTAAAACGAGGAGTTCGTGCCACACGGCATCGAAAATGTTCCTTCCCCTAAAAGCGCTGGACGCGATGCTGGCGGTGTCACTGCAGCAGTGGTCGACGTTGCAGACGTCTGTTATGCTGTAGGGTCTCTCTCTATAGCTTGACAGTGCATGCACGGAAACTTCAGAAGCTATGAGTTGGCACTCTGCGACGACAGCTGCACCCGCGATCTCTCGTGCTTTTTCCCGGAACTTTGAGCACTAGCCGCTAGGATCGCGACATCCGACAACATGACACTCCGCCTTTTGTGACGTCACTTGTTGCCACTTCGAGTCCACTTTTCATGTATGAGCGAGATTGGACACTAACCACATCAGTCGACGTCCCGTTCCAGGCATTGTGCCCGTGCCGGCCAGAGTGTAATTCTTTTCTTTTTTTTACGAGGTAAAACCAGCGTTGTACGGAACGGCGTTTTTGGAACGCGTTCCTTTTAGGAGGAGCGAAGGAAAGTCACCGTTCCATGTTGCATCGGTGAAACTGGAACGGGAATTCGTTACATTTTTACAGGAAAGGAAAAAATAACAGCGTTTTTTCTTTGTCGTCCAGTGGGGTAGTCCAGTGGGGTAATTTTTATTATATTTCAAAAAGGGAAATGCTACAAGTATAAAAACAATATCTTTACAAAAAGCAGGATCTCGTTAAATTTTTTCCTAATTATCTTGGGGTTTATTTTGTGTGGTAACAATCGGTGCAGGAGAGCTAGTGAACATTGAATCTCTTTTGAGTGCTTGAGACTGCGGTACAATAAGCAAAACTTTTAGTCGAGGGAAAAGTCACAGAAAGAGGGACGTTTCAAACTCAGCTACTTTCTTTGCTTCCACAAATCCTCATACACCCAGAAATGTAAGGCCGACCACAGCCACCACTGAACTTCCACAAAGAGACCTGCAGTTACAACAAAAGAACAGGTTACCAGACATCGAACGCACCTTGGTATCCCAAACATTGGTCACTTAAAAGATACACAAAAATTAACCTTATTCCTTTTCCCCTTTCCCCCACCTTAAAACTGAACAACGAATCCAACCTTGAAGAAGAAGAACTTGTAGTTTTCAAGACTGATCTTCCAAAAGCCCTACCCTCTCCTCCACTTGCTCGTCTTGCGAACGTCAACATCGAGAAGCAGCTGTTGCTAAGTTCGAACAAGGGACATTGTTAAACGTGTGAAGTTGTAAAACACTCGTGCAATATGGGGTAACAGTACATTTGACTGGTCTGAAACGTCCCCTACAAACATGAATGTAGTTAAAAGCTAAACTTTTTAAACTTGAATATATCAACAAATGAAACCCTGCTTCCGCTTGTTTCTTCTCTCCTTCCATCCCGGCATTCAAGGTCGTATGTTCCCATTTGATGGGATAAAAGAAATATTTGCTTGATCTTACTAAATATGGGAATCAGCAAAATACAAATATAGCATATATGTAACGATACGTTTCATTTTTTTTTAATTGTCACGGAAACGAGTTTCTTTTTCAGAGATGGAACTTGTAACAGGAACGCGTTCCAAAAATCAGACGGAAGAAGGAACGAGCTTTCGTTCCTTTTTTGAGGAATGTGAATAAGACTGGGTAAAATTATGGGGACGAACCCGGGGCCCCTGGTTGACCTTTTCTTAAAGCACGTTAGACATGCACGCCCGGCCGGCAACTAGACATGATCGACATCTTGAAGACCCTGAGATGGGGAACAATAAAAAAACGGACGAAGACAACAAAATTTCAGGGTCTACAAGATGTTGATTCATTACCAGCTCGCCTGCACTCTATCACTGCTTACAATTAGACATGATGCGGTGGCGGCTTCTTTTACGACTAAAGCATATTCCCCTGGTTTACGCCGTAGAGAAGGAAGGGGTGCTCCAGGGTGTTGGTAAACCGCCGCCAGTGTTTCACGCGTACACGGACGCCGCCTCGAGATGGAGAAGCTGGCTCGATAGATTTGCTTGGTGGCTTGCAGCCTTATCGGAACCGACACCATTATTTTCGCGTTGTGCTTCTACACACCGATTATCGTGACGGGTGTTGACGCTTTCACCACTCCACCACGCGGTGTTGGGTTTGTTTTTGCCTCCAAAACTGTTGTTGTTTACAGCCGAAAATACCGTCAGTGGCATTCGTGCCGCCGCCGTCGTTGGTGGTCGTCACATGGTACGTCGCCGTCACCGTTGCTCTGTTTACTGCCATGAGCCGTCTTATCTCAAACAATAAGCGCGATAGTGTCACCGTCCTCTCCTGGTTGCGAGAGAGCGGGACATTCCAATAGGCCAATCAGGTCTCTGGATTTGCTCCATGGTTTTACTCCGTGAACACATTCCAAGAGCCCGGTGCGCATTCACAATTGGCCCTCTCCTCCCCCCCCCCCCCCCCCCTCTACTTTCACAACGCTTAGTAGTAGTAGAGGACATTCCAATACGCTCTGCCGGCTCTGTTGCTAGTTGTCAGCAAGCGGCATGTTCTGTACAAACAAGTCGGAGCGTCTAATCGCGAAAGTTGTCGAAGAACGCGGCACTCTGTATACAGTTATGACTGCTTAACATGGGCAACTCCCCCCCCCCCCCCCACCCCAAAAAAAAAAATTGTCTATATTGTGAGTTGTCTATAAGCGAGAAAAAAAATGAATGTATTTTAGCAGTTCGTCCCCGAAATCTTTCTTTCCATATGGCACAGTACTTACAGGTATTTACGGCGTCTATATTAACGAGACGTGACTATGCACATTGACCAGTTACTTTCTATGATCGGTTATTTATACTCAATCTATAAGCTCTGAGCGTCCTACAAAACCAGACATTAAATTTATGCTCGGCCGATTTCTCTATTGAAATCGGTACCAAAATCAATTACCTCGGAACTGTCGCAGACACCAAAAACTGCTGTCAAACGAAACAAATTAAAAAAAAAGCATAAGTGTTCGGTAAACTACGTCTAAAAAGTAGTTAAAGTATAAAGTAAATGAGAGGTTATGTACTAGTGAGAATGTACTTGAATTGGAGGACTATAAATAAGATGTGTTTTCGAAGTAAATTGCAAGTACTTCATGACACAATCTTTCCATGGTGTTCTTTCACTCCCCCTGTACAGTTTTTTTTTTTTTCTTATTGTTTTTTTAACTGGTATGCTGCGCCCCAGGGGCATCAGTTATTTTTGAGAATTGCGGCGAATATTGCATAGATTCAAGTGATTACCAGAGAGGTTGTTTTACTCTCTCTGACAAACTATTTAATACAATCAACTTATAAAGCACTTATCTTTGTCGGTCTTAAAGGCGCCATTACTTCACCCCGAGAAATGACCAGATGGCGTCTCGAAAGACGACAGAACGTTTTAACATAACAATATTCTTCTTTTGTGTGTGTGTGTTATTGAGTGGTAAAATTGTAAACTCGATCTAAGATGTTGTGTATTGTACCGGGAAAGTCAAGGATGCGAGCGCGTGTCCTTTTAAGAGCTTAGTTTCACCAAGCCGCCCTCAGTATAAGCGGAGCGATGAGTCGTCTGCTCGCGTTTCTGGTGAAAGTAGAACATCACTCCCGGTATTTTTTTTTAAACTTGGGAGAACGTCATTTTGTTATACAAATTTAACGAGACCAAATTTGGGAAATGCACTTTGAAATCAGGAGTTGTACTACCCTTGAAAAGACTAAGAAAAAAATGCTTCAAATAAAGTACAGGTACATGCATACCAATATATTTCAACTAGAGTATACAGGTTTTCTAAATCGACTTTAAGTTGTACGTACTTAAACTACTTCCCAACACTGCAAATCACTACTCTGAACTCTCCGCTCGTGCTTCATGTACAGTGATGTTCAAATTTCATTGTTAAACTGTCTCGATACTGGGTTTCGCCCATTCATACTGATCCCATGGACATTTTCCACATAAATACAGCACGTAGAAGAGGGCTTCTGAACTCCTTCTTTTGTATAGCCATCGCATGACCAGCTCCGTGGGGATAATCGAGGTTGAAGTAGGCCTAAGACTGTAGTCTGTGTGTTCTGTCTGAGAAGAGCTGCTCGAGCGTGCTTTTTTGTGGGTTCGGAGGATTCACTCTGCTTTTCTTCCTCGATAACTGGTCACGTGACCAGAAATTTTCTTTTTATCTCTTCGTTGTTCGAATTCACCAAATCTCTTCGCGTGAAAAGCGGAAATAGCGTAGGTCTCTGTCGCTTGCCGCTCGGTTCCTTCTAGAAACGTATCATGCCGCTCACGAGGTACGAAATCTCGCTTAACGCCACAATAATAACACCAAAAATCGCAATGATTCCCATACAAATAGTTGAGATCTCTGCCAGCGCTGCCTCCAAGTTTCCTACCATGAGTTAGCGCATGCGTAGAGCTCTTTTCTGAAAAGGTCGATTGTTTCAAATCTCGTCACCCTGCGGAGCGAAAGCTCACGTTTGCAACTCAGACAGCATTTTTATGAGTACGATTTCCACTTTGCTGGTCTCGAGATAGAAGGACCTAGCAGCGGCATTTAATCATGCAATCAGTAGGTATCGGTGACGAGATATTTTGATGACTTCCTTATGTTTTCTATCTGTGACATCGCGACAGAGATTAGCAACTGCCAGCGGCAATTCGAAGGTTTCTGTAAAAAACATGGTAAAAGCTTGTAGTCATCGTTTCTTGAAACCAAGGCCGGCCTTCAAAGGTGACAGTCGGATATTACTCTTAATCGCCAATAAAAAAAAAATTACTTCATCATACTCAAGCGGTCGTCCTGCGGCACTTTTGAAGGATCGTAACACACGTGGAAAAGATGAACAAACTTTCAACAGTCTCAAGCCAATCACGGCCTCGTGTGAAAGAACGCGACGCCGTGATTGGCTGTATGGTGTAGTCAAGGGGGGGAGGGAACTTATGAGGCTTCAGCCCCCCCCCCCTCTCATCGAAATCTAGCCGACCCTATACAATACACATGCAATTTGACTTCCCCCCTTCCCCCCTTGAAACCCCAACTCATGGACCCCAACTATCTCAGCGCCCCCCCGCCCTTCCCACCCCTCCCCTGGAAAACATTCCTGGCTACGCCACTCATTGGCTGGCGCTTGGTTGGACTTGTCCTTTGGATGTTTGATCGTACATGTGTACTGCCCAATCAGGCCTCCAATAAAAATATAAAAAAGAACCCGCGAGGATGTTTTTTTTGTGGTGATTGATGATCTGGAAACATGTTGGCAAGGCGTGGGTGTGACAGATAACAAATGAAAAATCTGCAGCTTTTTAAACCGTGTTTGTATCGTTAGCGATGACGGGTACACCGAAAAGAACCACCTGTGTTCACGCAGGTTGTCATTTTTTCGCCAGTGTGCAAAGAAATGACAGCTGTAATTGCTCGAATACATGGTGTTTATGGGATGGACTTCATGCGAAAGGTGTCACGCTCGATTGTGACGTTGTTGATGTCGTGTGATGGAGTGGTTCTGCTTGTTTTCTGTGAATTTTGTGCGTTCAGTGATGTATGTGTGTCTACTATGTGCGTCCTAAATTCGAGGGAACATTAAAAATAAATTTTTTTAGACTGCGCTGGCTAAAGAGAGCCATAGAAAAACCCATACAGCCTTCTTTAGTAGACCACATAAATGGCTAAAGACACCGAAAGAAAAGCCATAGGCAGCTATAGCATGCCGGCTATAGATAGCCAGCCATTAGAAAAGCTAAAGAACGTTATGGCTGGACAGTGATAGGGCCATAGACAAAGCTAAAGACGCCCGTGGGGACGACCATAAAAAATGGAAAAGACAGCCATAGAAATTTTTTTAGCTAATTGGGCCAAATAGCTAAAGCCGACCATACAAAGGATTTTCTATAGCCGACCATAGGACATTTTTGTCTGGGCATTTTAAAGCCCATCCACACAACGCCGAGACGCGCGTTTCGCCCTGCGTTGACGTTGCCATCGAAAAAAGGGAGGTGGCCACACAGGTCTCTCCGCCGTTGGCGTCTTTTCAAACTATCTCGCGTCCGTCGAGAACGCACGGAAGCTTCTCGTCGATTATATCCTTTTACTTTTTTTCATTTATTTCCACCTTAAAGGTCCAGTTACGGCAGTACATAAAGGGGAGGGCAATTGAATACAATACACGAACAAATAAACGCAGTAATGTAGAGTAACACGAAGTAGAAGTTATACAAAATATATTACAACTGAAAGAGCATTTAGGAACGCTGTTGGGTCGTTGATGGTAACTATAGATGATGATAGCTGGTTTTATTCGGAAATGGCGTGGGAAACAAATGATTCATTAAAAGCATTGGTCTTACCGAAAATTCGTTTCATAGCACTGGAGTTATTGGTGCGGTATGGTTAGATATTCTTTCCGGGGGTAATATTAAAGAGTCCTTGAGGTCTCATCACTAGAAATAAATTTTGTGATGGAGGCCGAGTCGGGAGAGTTTCCTTCGGTGATAAAAAGGGGTTACTCCGAGTTTATTTTTGAGGCAGAAACTAGTGAAATAATCGTATGATGATAAGATGAAACGAGTGGCTCAGTTTTGCATTGATTCTAATCTGTCGACAAGGTATGATTGATTGGTGTTCCAAACAGCTGCAGCACACTTTAGCTTAGGTGTAACGTAAGTTTCATTGGCCATTTTTCGAGCGTGTGGATCGGCATTCGTAGGGTTCGCCTGATGAATCCGAGGGTTTTGGATGCTTCTGAAGAAATGGTTTCAGTAGGGGTTTTCCCAGAAAGGTTAGAAGTTAGTCTCATGCCAAGATATTTGTACATGGAAACGGATTCAATCACCTCGTTGTCCAGGGCTACTAATATGCTATCAGGGATTGTTTTCTTGTTAATTGAATTAATTTGCGTTTGGATTTATTTAGACACATTAACCATTTTCCGCACCAGTGGCTGATTTCCTTTATATCATTCTGAAGTTGATAGTTGTCATTTACTCATGCAATCTTGCTATTATGACAGAGTGATCAGCAAAAAGCCGAATTTTAGAGGAAATATTACACGGAAGATCGGTCATGTAGATTAAGAAAAGCAGGGTTCCCAGAACGGAACCCTGCGGAACCCCTGACGTAACGCATTTTAGTCTTGATTTGTGATCGTTAGTGAAAGTGGATTGGACGCGAGACGCAAGAAAATGAGTAGTTCAAGAAATTACTAAGGGGTCTAATTGTAGAGATGATAGCTTACAGGAAAGACGTTGATGAGGAACAAAAAAATTGATTTAGATGATCTAAGTTTTTTTTGTGTAGTTTCTAAGTGCAGCGCAGTAAGAGTCACAAGCGCATCATATGTTAATTTGCTGTGCCTTCGCGAAAATTCGTTTTTTTTTCTTTCTTGTTACATAATGACCTTAATGCGTTATTATACCATGGGTCGGATGAGTCAGCTCGAATTCGAATAAGGTGCACATATGTTTGCACCAAGTCAATAAACTTATTTTTGAAAAGAACTCGATTTTTTTCGACAGATCTTCGTGAAAATTCGCATACGAATGTCTCATGTAAAGTTGCTATTCGTTTTAATTGCTTCGTAGTTTGCTTTATAGTAATCGTGAATAGTTTTGAAAATCTGACTTTCCACAACAACCGGCAAAGAAAGAAGAATGTGCAGGATCTTGTGATCACTGAAACCTTCAGAGAGGTTGATTGACTTCACGAAATCCGAAGATGTAGTTAAAATGAGATCAAGTATGTTTGACGAACGTGGGCTTGTTTACAACCTCCGTCAGGTTCAGCGGGAAGCACATAAGAAGATCTGCAGATGCGCGAGACCCTTCGGATGATTAACTGGCCCAGTCAATCTGGGCGTAATTGAATTCAGCAAACAATAAAAGATCAGTTTTTGGGAAAGCGAGTTTTAATATCGACCAAACAGGAGGACAGATGGGCAGCAAAACGTGAGTCATAGGCGGTCTCTAGCAAGCAGCAAGAATACCTTTACAAAAAAAAAGACATCCAAATTTTACACAATGAAAGTCGTCTACAACTCCCTGTAACGGCCGGATTAGAGCGCTGCTCCTGAGGAGGATGGAAGGGTACTGAGGGATAGGATAATAGGGTATTGAGGGATAGGTGACTACCCATGGTCATGTCACCTCGGGGGGGGGGGGGGGGGGGGGGGGTCACGTGATCTCAGGGGGGTTACGTGACATCAGGGGGTCACGTGACCTGAGAGGGGTCACATGACCTGAGGGGGGTCACGTCACCTCAGGGGGGTAACCCTCATGACCGTCGTGAGGGTAACCCTTGTGAAAGCAACCCTCGTAACCCTCGTGAGAGTAGCCCTCGTAACAGTAACCCTCCTAACCCTCGTGAGGGTTATGAGGGTTGTTACCCTCACGAGGATCACGAGGGTTACCCTCGTAATCCTCGTGAGGGTAACCCTCGTGAGAGTAACCCACGTAACCCTCACGAGGGTTACGCGCGGTTGCGCCGACGGCGACGCCGCTCAAGCCGGAAACGGGCACCTAAGAGCTGCGCTCTAAAATATGTATAGACACTCCTAGAACGTTCTATAGAGCAGCGCCCATAGGTAGAACAAGAGGCATCTATAGGCAGACCACGACTGCTGTTGCCTTCTTGAAGTTGTCTATGGCTGCCCTATAGAATATTGGGAATGTCCTATTCTATTGACGATGTAAGGTCATCCTATACCTAGCTCTCTATAGTAAGACACCCTATAGAGTCCATGCGGACTCCAAGGGTGTCTACACAGCACCTGTGTCTACACAGCACCTATTTGGTGTCTATAGGGTGCCCGCGGAGAACCCTTACAAAATCTACAGGGAGTCCCTATGGGGTCCGCAGGGAAGCCATGTAGGGTCTACACAGGGTCTTTATGGGGTCTGCAAAGAACCCATACAAGGTCTACAGGGAATACCTAGTATGGGTAAAGAAGCCAGTCAGTCTGCAGGGGTAAGCTACGGGGTGTGCAGAGACAAACGTTACTAGAAGAAGTCAGTTGGGAAGCTACCAACGAACATGCTGTGAAAAAGTGACACCGATCCGTATTCGAGAACCGAACTAATTGCAATCGCAGCGCCGCCATTTCTGCTGCAGCGGCCACTCGGAGAACTGCACGACTGCGTGCATTAGTTTGGCAGTATTAATTTTCAACAGTGTGTGACTGTTCTATTTTAGCTTTAATCAGCCATTT
The DNA here is from genome assembly GCF_016920785.2 of Ixodes scapularis. Taxonomy (NCBI): domain Eukaryota; kingdom Metazoa; phylum Arthropoda; class Arachnida; order Ixodida; family Ixodidae; genus Ixodes; species Ixodes scapularis. Next base: position 57,859,824 of record NW_024609881.1, read on the forward strand.
TCTCGCCGAAACATATACGGTAGAATGGGTTCCAGCGATGCCGACCCCCTTTCCCAGAATGAAGCACCGCGAATTATTGCCGAAGTTAGGACGCACCTAAGTCGGGACGCACTGCCTGAAGTCACCGGTGAGACATGACTGTATAAAAACAATAATAATTGTGCCAAAAAACCCTATAAGCTGTATGTTTATGCAAACATCGCGATCCTGTCATTTTGTACTAATCTCCAATAAAGGTTTCTACAAAGTTTTTTCTTCGTTTGTTTTTACGGAAAAACATGCTTTGTAAAAGCTTTTTTTTTTAGAGTGTAGGGTCCTTAGGGGTCTGCAAAGAAGCCATACAAAGTCTACAGGGAGTACCTACCGGGTCCACAAGGAAGCCATATACAGGGTCTACACAGGGTCCTTATGGGGTCTGCAGAGAAGCCATACAGTGTCTGCAGGAGGCATATCTACGGGGTCCGCAGAGACCCACATACACCTACCTCCCACTGAGAAAGTGAGGGAATTATTCCGGTACATACTGAACACTTCCATCTCCACATTGAATATGCCGGAGGTTGGACATATGCCTCCAGACATCAATGTAACATACTGATGCCCGGCGCTTAATTAACTACTCTTTAACTCGGACACCTCCCTACATCTAAAGAAATCATCTACCCAGCATCACTTTATTAATCTACCAATCTATAGCTCACACCATAGAGGGGCAAAAGGATGTCCATAGACTCACCAGGACCATAGCATGAAAATGGGAAGGATTCAAAAAAGCTTTATTGTTTCGCGGAGATCTCTATAGCGTTGTTGTGGCCGTTCAAAGCAAACCAGCAGTCCATAAATTGTCCAAGAACTGTCTACAGGAACCCATGATAGACAAAGAGGTAATAGAACAACAAAAGTATGGACATAGGACGTCCACAGCTATTGTTGTAAAGGTAATCTTCTTAGGGGAGGTAGAAACACATACTGCGGAAATTTCAATGCAGCTACTACAAGTCCGGCATCAAACCGTGGAATATTCTTTTTTGTAGTGATAACCACACATCCCCTTTTTGGACATCTCTGTCATGGCGAAAGATATTTATTTATTTATTTATTTATTTATTTATTTATTTATTTATTTATTTATTTATTTATTTATTTATTTCCATATTCCAGTGGGCATCACAGGAAAAAATCTCACAATGATCAATGCTGGAATTAAGCCATGTTTCTGTTAAGATAGCGATTTCCGACGAGCTGTCCTCTATGACACAATAAATTTTGTCGTGTTTCGGGATCACGCTTTGTATGTTAGTGAATAAGATTGAATGAAAGTTGTTTTTATTGCGAGGTTCGAGTCGGCAAAAACTGATATACCCATTACGTGTTGTCTGCTACGAATTAGGCTCGGGTGCATAAAGCTCGTCGATAGATTGAGATTCTTCGTTTAAACAATGAAGTTTGTTACCAACAAGCATTTTGCCAAAACGTAATTTGAAAAGAACGTTTAGGGTTTCCTCATACTCAAAAAGTCTGCTTCGGGTTAGCCGTGCCGAAGCGGAGAAGCCCTCTGGGATAGCAAAAATAGTACCTTTTGCTATGGACGGCCCCCGGACCAGACCATCTCTATCTAATCCAACCGGCACCGGTGAACCCCTTGAGTATCGTCGCCATATGGTTCCAGTCAGTTGAGCTCGGAATCGAAGCGAGAGGCGACAAAGGGATGCCGCGACTTTCGACGGAGGACCACCGTGTTGATGTCGCCACAGCTAAGCGCGAAGCTGAGCCAGACCCTTCTTTCTGGCTGCGATTACGCTGGCCGGAAACGGGGTCAGCCGACGCAGGAACCGGGGGATTCCCATGCGAGGATTCCGAGTTACGGCGCGCCAGCTGCGGGACCTCCGTGAGGGTGTGTTCGGCAGGGATTATCACCATGGACGCAACTACACTGTTAGCAAGTCCCGTGTATTTGGCGAATATTTTGGGTGAAAACACGGATAATTCGTTCAGAAATAATGCGAGGTTGTAAAAAACGTGTTTTGGTTCGGTCATACACGCATAACCGTGTAGCCGACCTCGATAACACACATCGCCTCCGGCGACGACCGCGGCATTGCCGGCTATCGAAGCACCGGAATGCTTGGGGACACACTTAGAAAGGACCGTCGAGACAAATGCCGCGGAAAGAATCATGTCTCGGAGACAGATATGCACCAAACGCAATTGCGCCATGTCGCAGGACGTTGGCGAAACCCGCGCTTACCGTGCTCGCCGCCATTTTCTGGTCGATGGCAATACGGCTTCCCTCATGTCGCCCATGTTTGTATTTAGTTTAGGGGTCTTGATAATAGTTTCTTACACACCACAAATAAAGTCATGGGTCTAATTATTCATTCCAAACAGTTAAAATGGATATAAAAAGCGTGTCCTCGATGTGAACACGTGACATTGCAGTTGGTTTCGTTTTTGTTTCAACCTTCAACTGCAAGCGATCTGGCCACGGCCCAAGCGCAACGCCGATGTACGCTGGAAGCATGCGCCGGTTGGCTTTTGTTGTTTTTGTTTGACCGGAGAAAATCTGGCAAGTACGCATGGCGCCGCTACTGTTTTGGTTTGACGGGACGCGAGAAGCTTCGCATAGAGCTTCGGAGTTTGCGAGCACATAGTGAAGACGTGACCGGGGAAGTGCCCCTGTGATGTTCCTGGAAGACGGAAAGTAGCATTCGTAATCGTCGTGTGTGCTTTGAAAGCGAAGGGAGTCACAGGGTCCACAAGTTCGCAACCACAAGCCAAGGTTCACGACAGCGCGGCGTTGACTTCGGCGATCTCGTTCTGTTTGGTGCAACCCGGCGAAGCGAAAAAGAGCTGAAACATTCGTCGTGTGTGGTGCGGTGCTTTGTATTCCGGGTCTGTTTGAACCACGCTTTTAACACGGAGCGCAAATTGTTTGTTGCGTGGTGGAGGTTCAACGGGTACAGTCCCGTCGTCGTCAGCTGATCCGGTCCAGCTGGTCTGGGAGGACGCAGCGAGCGTTTTTAAAAGTAAATCTTCCTTCGTTCCGTTTCAAACTGTGGAAGTATCCCGACACATACCGTCAGTAAGAAGCAGCGGGCGTTTTCAACAAAATTACGTCGTTTTAATTGAATAATGGACTCCGAGTTGTTGTCTTAAATCTGCCGTTTTTTATGCTTCGTGTTGGACTGCGTTTGCACAGCGACGCACATCGCTCGAGTAAATGATTCGGTCCTGCAATGAGTTAGTTGCGCCAATCATGCGGCGTGAATAAATTAGGGCAAGGTTTCCTACCTGCCCACAGATGCATGTACTGAGACCATTTTTTACGTAGTGAACGTAGTGCTTTTTCTTTATTTTGAGAAGAGGCGTTGGTGCATTTATTATGGTACAATCACTTGAGAGTTCAGAAATTGGAGAGCGAGCAAGCTTTCCCAACTTTGTCTCTTTCTCTCTGGCACTGCCCTGTTTCAGTTTCAGTAGGCATATCTACTAGCAGGTACAAACTGCTCTAAGGCAGGTAAAAAACGGGAAGCTTAGGACGGTGTGGACTCCGTGTTTCACGCTTTTCGCAAGGTGACAGGGTAAATGCTTTTGTGAGATATGCGGAATATGCAAGCGATTTTCTTATGCCCGTCGTTTGCGTCTCTCCAGAAAAACGAATAAGATGATCTACTACAAAGTCGCAATCACAAGCCAAGATTTAAGATAGCAGTGCGTTTGCTTCGGTGATCCGTGTAGCTGTATTTTACCCTGCTCTCTGCAACACCGTGTCATGACGAAGAGCTGGAACGGTCACGGTTTGTGCTGGCCTCCCGGTTGACAGAAACCTGCGTCGCCCGCATCGGCACCGAGTGCGCTTGGGCTGTTGATGCTCAAGCCTTTCATCCGCGGCTTGTCGCCAGCTCATCCTGCTGCTCAACGGTGAGGAAGCGGCGAGAGTAACCTCGGAAGTGAATGTAAATCCTCGTTCATTCAGCTATCCGGTGTCAAAGTGTGGAAGATGTCCAACGTCTACTGAGGGCGGGAACTGCGAGCGTTTTGCCTTGCTTTTATAACCGAAACCAGACCAACGAGATAACTGCCTTGCGTACTATAAAATGACGGAAGCAATAAGTTTCAACAGGTCGAGTACGTCACCGGGGATGTAGGCGAGACGGTGGACACTGTTTAAACGCTCGCAGTATCCACGAGTGGTACCAGGAAAGCGACGTCAACAGAGAAGGAGCTCGCGATTCAGCATAATGCACTGCCACGGGCCCGTGTATCTTCAAAGTTCGGGGTGGTGGCAGTATAAAAAAAAGAAGCATCAGCGCCCCACACCAGTGTTCACGAATTACACCGGTCACAAACTCCCAAGCCCCATCGCTCCACTCGGCGCCGACACGACATACGACAAGAAACTGCATCAAAACGCCCCAAAAGTGAAGGCGTCTGCTCCCGTACTGACACTAGCGGAAGTGAAGTGTTGGGCGGATGTCCTTCACAAAAATATATAAAAAATGCTTTGCGCAAGGATCATTTTCATTTATTATTTTATACGCAAGGACAAATCCCAATAATTTGTTTTCCTGTCTGATTCAAGCTTGTCGGACTGCTCATAAGACTGGTCAAGCAAGAAAATAACAAAGATTTGAACTTTTTCATGATCGGTTTAAGATTTATTGTTAACATATCGTTATTTTTTGCAACAGACTAACATTATAGATTTTGCCTACCATACTTTTTAAATGCAAACAGTTCTAACACACGGCTGTTCATTGCGCCGTGTTTTGCGTATATATTCTTCTATAAATCTGTAACGGTCAGCGACCAAAGAGCTCACCCGCACATGCAGTGGCGGATCCAAGGGGGGGGGGGGGGGCGGTGGAGGCGATCGCCCCCCCCCCCCAAACGCCTCGCCAGGCAACCCCCCCCCCCCCCCCCCCCCCCCCCGGGGTTCTTCGCCAGCTCGAAGAAAAAACGTAAGATATCGACGCGAGAAACAAAAGATTAAAACAGCGGTGGGTGGACGCGCCTTCTGGGCGCTTCCAAAGTGGGGTTTATCTCCGTCAAGGTCACGGTACGTCTTCCCGACAGGGACGGCGCCAGGAGTTTCGAAGTGGAGAGACAGTGGGGAGGCGCACCAAATATCAGGGTCCTCGACTGCAGGCACACTTCCAAACAAGGCCAGCACATCGAGCACGGGGGGAAATTACCTTCAACATATCTAGTCCCCTTTCTTTCTCTGTCGCCCTCTCTCTCTTTGGAGGTTGTCTGCGAAACATTTGTGCCCTGAAAGCTGCCAAACGCAGACGTCAAGCAGCCTTCCTCAAGGGTAGCGGATTATCCTTCCTCTCTAGCGGCCGCCTTTTCATCGCTTTTCGTTTGATGGTTTCTTCGTGGTTCTGGGCTTGTCTTTTGGCATGTCTTTTTTGGCTTGCTTTGAGATGCTGTCGCCCACAGGCTCACTAAAGGCATCTTATTGGCACGGTGTGCTCATTGCCGAGGGAAGTGCGGAAGGGACGTACCGGGAGGAGACGTTCCAGGGGGGGGGGGGGGGGGGTGCAGCTTGTACAACCAGGTGACAAATTGCTTTTCTTTTCAACTGAGAGAGGAAGCAAATGCTCTGGGTACAGTGTAGTCTGGGTCTGAACTCCTGAAGACGCTCCGGACTTCCCCACGACCTTGGCTTAAACATAAGCCCGCTTTCGTCCTCGCCTCCATCCCTCACTGAGGATCAGCGCCGCAGCGCGGAATACAGAAAGAAGCCGACGAGCGCCAGAAGGGGGAGATGTTTCCTCTAATGGGCTTCATACTGCCTGCGGTACGACTTCTCGTGGCGGGAAGCTAATAAAAGAAAGATAAACGGTACGAGCACTCTAAAGGCTGGAGGCTGCTTACACGGGGTCCTCAAGCCGACGCCGTATAGGCATTTATTTGTATACAATGCCGTTTCAACTTAGGCTGGCGGGACATATTTTAGGAAAGGCGCCCGCTACCCCTTGTCTCCCCTTGGCGCTGTCTTTTCCAGTTAAACGCGGCTTCTGTGGATTGACGGCAGAGCTTTCGCGCGGCTTTGCAGGAGCGAATATGTGTGTGTCGAACGGAACAGAGGGCGGGGCTTGCTGGTTTGCAACTGCGGCTTCGAATTCCCTACTTAGGGACTTGGGGAAAACGAGCGCTTTCAAAGATGCGGCTATACATAAATTAAATAGACAGTGCCTGTGCCCGTTCGAGTGAACACCGACTCCCAAACATCCATGCTGCAGTCGTGATCAGCCTTTAGCCCAGTTGAGATTCGCCGACCTTACAACCGCTCTGCCCTATCATATCTCTGCACCTGTCCTCTTGACCCTGACGAATGAGCTAAATACCCAGAAACAAGTAAGTGTTCCTTGCACATAGAAAATATCCAGACAAAGTGCAATTGAATATAATTTGGAAGTTGTCTAAGTTTAAAAGTTATAGTTGCCAAACTGCAACATGCTTTAAAAAATATTCAACAATTATTCGCTTTCGTTCTCTCGAGTTGCATCCAGAACACGTGAAACACGAGTTCGTATTGGCAACGCCGCATGTGCTGTGCTCTGGACATTCCAAATGCACGGCGAACAACCAACGAACTTGCCTGGCAGCGTTCGTTTCGCTCGCTGCGTCAACACTGTTTTGACGCCGCGAGCAGCGTCGAAGCCGCCGGGCCATTTTTGTCGCTTTTTTGCAACGTACTCGCTCCGCTGATTTAAGCCGCTCTTCCCAATGCCGCAGCAGTTGAGCACTAGCTCCATCCAGAATGTCTGCCAAGGCAATGTCTTTAAGCTGCCCTAAATCGACTGCTCACGTAGTGTCGGTCTGAAACCCAAGCCTCAGAAAGGATAGTGTTACCACAATTTTCAAGATACTTACCTCTAGCGTGGTCACCCGAAAGGTTTTAATTCAAAGAGTTCATCCCCGACAGGTAAACCGATACAAAAGCTCTCAAGATCTATATTATGTTATCAGAGTTTAGTAAAAACGATAACTCCACAAAAAATATAAACACTCCCCCTCTCCCCCCCCCCCCCCCCCCCCGCCGTTTTACACCGAGGAGCCGCCCCCCCTAAAATGGAGGTCTGGATCCGCCCCTGCGCACATTCAAGCTTATATGCGCCGCGGAAATGGATATCTAGTAGGAAGCAAAAGCTGCATAGGGTGTTTGCTGTTTTTAATTGGTCTTCGACATGGGAGCGTTCCGCTCGAACGAATTTATTTAGGTCGGTGCGATGTGGTGGATTGGGACTGTCCCATTTGTTCATACGTCAGATTGTTTCACGCTTCGTGTTTTACGCGATCAGAGGGATGCCTTTTTGCGCACAGTTGTTCAAGCTCGTCTGCAAAACGTTTTGCCAGAGTTTATCGTTTCGCCATCCACTGGGACAGGTGCCGCCGTGCGAGGGTATTTCAGAGAAGTGCTACTCTCTTTTCGAATCTTGAAGGTCCGGTTTTCTTTAGATTATCTTAGTACCGTGTCACGAAAAAAATTGTATCGAGATTTGGTTGATGTTCTGCTGCGTGTGCCTCTTTATCGTTCCCTATACTCTGAAGGTCCTGGCCTAGATGTTTTAAAAAGATGGAAGAAGATGCCGGTAAAGCCTAGTGCTAAATTCTTTTTTTTTTTTAACTCCTATGTGGCGTCCTACCCGTAAAGCCATGGTTAGAGAAAAAAGGCATTTTTGTGCCATGGTCAACGCATTGTCTTTTATGCAAGTATCCAGAAACTGTAGAACACGTGTTTATTTACTGCTGGGACGCTGTGTTGTTGTGGGATATACCCCAGCGCACACTCAAAAAGGATTTTCCGATAACCGCCAGGGATGTACGGTTTTTATCAATAGAGAAGGTAAATGGCTTACCTTATGATATGATACTACAAATGGGCCTTCACAGTCTATGGAAAACAAGAGTAGGCGTAAATCACGCTGATAAAACAGTCCGCTCGGCGCGTGAATATTTTATTGAAAGTGTTGCCGGCATGCGTGAAGTTTACCGGGCACAGCCCGAACTGCCGGATCGGTTGCCCATTCTTGATGGTTTGGTGTGTCTAAACGAATTTTAATGACTCAACGGCAGCCAAGTTACGGCTGACGTGTTTTTAATCCCTCCTTTGTATATATCCTAATGTTCAAATGTAAAAACAAGTAATAAAGAAAAAATAAAGAAGTATCGGGCGTGGTGTCCTTGTTGTGTTTGTGTACATGTCCGTGCTGTGTAGTACGTGGTACAGGTGTTGCCTGCGTTGTATGTAGGCTTGCTGTCTAGTCGTGGTCGTTCGCAGTGTTAACAGACTCGTCTTTTTTTAAATACAGGCTGCTAGAAATCTCGATAGGTGGCGCAAGTTACCGCCCGATTTAAATAGTTTGCTCAAGTTATTTATTCATGTGAGTTCGGCATTCGTTCTTTTTTTTTTCTTTGTCTAGCGGCTTGTTGAAGCTACCGACGCCGCCGACCGCCGACGACGCGCGTATACATACCTTTGCACGTAGCTACGTCCGCCGCTTGGAGACTTTGCTGTGTTAACGAGAACTAACGCGCCCTGTGTGCTTTCAATTCGGCTGGAAGGCGCGCGGCTCGCTGGGCTCGTCTCTCGCCTGTTCTCGGCCGCTGGCCGCCATGTTTCATAAGGAACACGCTCGAAACGTGTTTTGCGGAAGGCAGACACGGTGTAGCGTGTTAAGTTTACACAGCGCTTCATGTGTAGACGAAAAACACTGATGGCTGCGTGTAAAACGAACACGTTTCGACGCGTCCTCTATGGGACAACGGTTTACACGTCTGGGCGTGTTATTTTTGCTAACAGTGTACTGAATAAAAAACAGCGGCTCTACAGGACCGCCAAGCTTTCTTAGTCTGTAGATTGATGGGAAAGATACAACCAATGTCAACAAACGTCTAAATTCGAAATAAAAAACGCAAAAAAGAAATTTTACAATGAGGATCTTAGTAAACTTATGAGAACCAACACCAAAAAGTTCTGGACCGCTGTTAACCCAAAACAAGGTAAAGAATGCTTCCCTTTCACTGATGCATCTGGAAATGAGATGAGCACTGCTGAGACATGCGAACAGTTCAGTCGGTATTTCAAGGACGTTTTTTCCGAGGACCAGTTTCCTCTACCAGACTGATTCAGACCATATTAGTTCCAAAGAAATTGCCCCTTTAACTATTTACGCACCTGGCATTATGAAACGGATTGACGACCTACCATCGAACTCGGCACCCGGGCCCTGACAAAATAGCATCAAAGTTACTCAAACTTGTAAATATGAGTGTTCACTTCTACTTTCCTTGATTTTTCAACAGTCGCTAGACTCCGGCGAAATACCCGACGACTGGAAGCATGCTCAAGTGATTCCAATTTATAAAAGTGGTTCAAAGAATGAATTCTCTAACTTCATGCCAATATCTCTAGCAAGTGTACCCAGTAAACTTATGGAACATATAGTATTTTCAAACATAATGAACCACTTATGCTCGCAGAACTACTTCTTTGTAAACCAGCACGGATTCCGAAGATCCCACTCTTGCGAAACACAGCTTTTTGAGTTTACTAATGATATCCATGAAAACCTGCACTCTCGCACTGAAACACATGCCATTTTTATTGAGTTCCAGAAAGCGTTCGACAGGGTGCCTCATCACCGCCTCATGTTAAAGATACGTTCATTGAAAATAGACCCTTTTGTTATCGAATGGATCTCAACTTGTATTTATAACCGCACACAAAGCGCTCATTATAACGATAAAAATTATTCACAACAAAATGTCAAATCAGGTGTGCCCCAGGGAACCGTGCTTGGTCCTTTGCTTTTTCTAATATATGTAACTGACTTGCCAACTTGTATTCGGTCCACAATTAGGTTATATGCCTACGATTCTGTGATTTATCGGAAAATAGAAAGGCTAGATGACTGTGCATTTTTGAAGGGCGACTTGACATGTCTCGAAACATGGTGTGAAGAGTGGCAAGTGAAAATTAATCTTTCCAAAACAAAATTTCTCAACATTAATACCAAACGTACATCAACCCAGTTCAACTACACGATCTTCAATTCGTCTACTGAAAATGCTTCAACATACAAATATCTTGGGGTTCACTTCACCTGCAATCTTTCATGGGAACCTCACATAAATTACATTACTGCAAAGGCTAACAAAACACTTGGTTTCCTAAAGCGACACCTCTACCTTGCAACACGGGACACTAAACTAATCGCATATTTATCTCTCATTTGACCCAAGCTTGAATATGCATCTCTCATCTGGAATCCGTATCAGTCACATTTAATCGATAAGTTAGAAGCCATACAAAACCGAGCTACTCGCTTCATACTTCGTAACTTCACCCGCACAAGCATTAGAGCATTAAAACACCAACTTCAGCGTCCACTTTTTGCAGACCGTCGGAAAGTGTCACGGTTGATTGCCCTGCACCAGCTTTACTACCATTCGCCATCCAAAAAAGATAAGTATTGCAGAGCCGCCATCCACATCTCACGCACAGACAACACACGGAAACTTCACGTCACCACTACGCAAGGACTAAGATCTACAAGTTTTGACCTTTACAGCTGTCTATTACCGACTGGAATTCACTCCCCGATTACATATAACAATAGAAATGCCCAGAGCCGTTTCGAGCCGCACTTGCCACTCTTTACACGTAATTAACCTAAACTGTTTTTGTGCGTGTTTTCCTTGTAAGTTTTGATATATATTGCTGTTTGTCCCCCCTATGTAAAGCCCCCTGAGGGCGATATAAGGGTACAATAAATAAAATGAAATGAAAAAAAAAGCACACCAATGGCAGAGTAATGAACTGGGGTATGATTTTGCAGGATCACATCATACACGTGGAACATATGCAAGGGCAGAGACAACGCCGGGGTTAACTTTCTTGGCCGAGTGTAAGAAGCGAATCAGCTTTAAATTTATTTATTTATACTTAATATTTTTTTTCACTCGTGAAATTTGGTTCTGATTGAGCGCAGCGGCTGGGTCGATGAGGTTCGGACGTAGTTACCCGAGTGTCCGCCGAGGCATGGATTGTTACGAGCCTAAGTCGAGCGCTCACAGAGTTCTCGTGTCCAATCTATGAGCCGCGCTCGACTGTCCTCAGGCGGGTGGCTTCAATCCCAAAATTACGTCATTAAGCTTTGCGAGGGTTAACATTAATCCTCGCAATTTCAGCGCGACATAGAAACTTTCGAATCAGTGGCGGTCCGTGCGAGTGTAATTGGGCAAACTATAGGCCCAGCACGCCTCTGCAAAATCATATACATTTCAACCCGACATCGTTTTATGACTGACGGCTGATTTCACAATCTCAGTGACTGCGCGTCAAAGACGTTTAAATAGGGCAGGACCCGGCTTGACGTTATACCCAGCGACGCCGGAAAAAGCACCCAACCCCAGAATGCATCGCGCACTGACCCGCTCTCATCCAAACAAAATTGAACCAAGCTCCCATCGTCAGCTCTCCGCTCGGTAGTTAGCAAGGAGGTTATAATGGGCAGGAGGTGGCCTCCCTACGTCCAATGCTCGGAAGTAGGCGGAGCCACGAACTCTTCTCAACCAATGGGAAGCTCGTCAATGGATGCCGCCATTGATATTTGGGGCAAACAACCCTCGTTGCCATGGCCTTTCCGTGGCAACCCGCTTTGTTTGCCCCAAAAATCAATGGCGGCGTGCACTGAATCGGTGTCGAACAGGCGAGATTTGGAGCCCAACACTTGCCTGACCAGTAGGAAGTCGGCGTGTTGCGGACGCTCTCGACACCGCGCCTGGAGCGTCGTCTAGAACGAGTCGTCATAGCGTGGATTTGGAAAGTCAGTCGTCGTACTCACGAACGCTGAGAATGGCATCGCGGGTTGAGAAAGCCGTACAAATCCTGCTTTCAGAAGGTGTTGGATTCACTCTGCCGTGATGAGAATGCGGGTTCGCATCGAAACATCTTTCGGTGCGCCGATCGAATCGAAAATGCTCCGTCGTAACGTCAACGTCTGCTCCGTGCCTGCGGTCTGCTTTGTCTGCTCGCTGTCGCGGCTGGCTTTCGATTCGATCGGCGCACCGAAAGATGTTTCGATGCGAACCCGCATTCTCATCACGGCAGAGTGAATCCAACACCTTCTGAAAGCAGGATTTGTACGGCTTTCTCAACCCGCGATGCCATTCTCAGCGTTCGTGAGTACGACGACTGACACGGCGATCACTTTCCAAAGCCGCGCTATGACGACTCGTTCTAGAGGACGCTCCTGGCGCGTTGTCGAGAGCGTCCGCTACACGCCGACTTCCTACTGGTCAGGCACGTGTTGGGCTTCAAATCTTGCCTGTTCGATACCGATTCAGTAGACGCCGCCATAAAATTGTGGGGCAAACAACAGCGTTGCGGCGTTGCCACGAAAATGCCATGGCAATGAGGATTGTTTGCGCCAAAAATCAATGGCGGCACCCATTGACGAGCTCCCCATTAGAGAAGGGTACGTGGCTGCGCCTACTTTCGTTACACCTTGCTCCGTGCATTGGGCAAAGGGACGCCACCTCCGGGCCATTATAATTTATAACCTACTTGCTGCGCGTCGATAATACGTTGCTAGAACTATCCCCACCCTTCACTTCTCAAGCTGACAGTGACTCTCTAGATCAACCTAGAGGTGGCGCTACAGTCGCGCTATCGTCATCATTATCGTAGTGTGGCTAGAGGTATATGGCCGCAACATGACTGCTCTCGACGTTCGCGGGGGAGACACTGTACATATTCGCCTTTATTTTGCCGCATGTTATCGTTGGGAAAAACAATTTCAGGGGAGAATGGTGCAGTATGTTCGCTGCTTCACCAGAAAGCAAATCGTGTTATGAGCGTACGGCCCGAGTTTAAACGATCGCTTGTGTGGGTGCCTCCTCTGCCCTAGACGCACGTTAGAAGCATGGATCACCGCGACGAATGTCTGTCCCTTGGTCAACCGCGCTATTTGTTAAGAATTGTTTGTTTTCAGAAAGTTGTATCTTTTGACAAGAGTGGTGATGCAAAAAAAAGAGGAATCCCAAACCGGATTCTAACTTAATATATGGGTGGTCGAATCGCAGGTTCTACGCGATGTTTTTTGTTTTTTCTCGCATAACCTTAAGTTCCTGCGGAAAGATGAATGTTGTGCAATCAGAGAACTTAGCTAGAGTGCTGAATGTTTTTAGAAATTCCTGTGTTGCCGCTATTGTCTCTCTGAGTAGGAAAGTCATTGCCGCTGCAGCCGATATGTTTCTTCTTACTGCGTTGTGGTGTGGGTGTGTGGGTTTGACAGAGTCGCAAAAAACGTTAAGATGAGGAAATTTTATAGAGTTTCGGCAGATAGTTCAGATGACTTCGATAACAATACCCGATATTGCGCCGCCGCCTTTGCGCATGCACCGTATCTTTTTTGGGAGGCATCAGAGGTATTGAACTCTCCAGTGTCACTTCTATGATTACGATCCGCAAACTATTCGTTGAATCGACAACCGTGGGAAGTGAAACAAACTGTTCTAATAAATCTGCCGCAAGTGGAATAAGCATAGTGTAAGCCGGCAACACAGAAGCGTTCTTGTTATTAGATCATCAGCTCAGCCGTGTGGATTCACCAACTTCGATCTTCTTGGTGACGGCGGCGGGTTCCAAAATGCTGAAGCTCTGAATATCACTCGAACAAACAACCCGCACCAGGCAACATCGGCCGCAGCGACAGTCTTGTACTGATGAAGGCTAGCGACTCTCACCCGACTTTCGGATAGCCCATCGCTCTAGCCTCGTATATATTAGAACTGAGAAATTCATCGACTATATCCTTCAGATTATCTGGTTAATAGATTAACTGCGATCAAATGTTTTAGCCGCTTAATCAGAGTTTTGAGTTGGAGAAACTCGAGCCAAAAATAGTGTTAAAATGCCTGATCTATTATTTTTACGCTAAACGACTTCCGCATTCTTGTGATTGTCATCGAGAGTTATTATAATGTTTAAATAATAGCTTAAAAATGTCTTCACTTTTTAAAATGTGTCACAAGGTAAGTTTCAAAGGGTGCTGCAATACGCCATTCACGACATATCAAAATTTGAAAAAAATGCGCGGTTTTAAAATTTTATATATAATATCCTGAAGGTAAATCAACTGATGGGTTACTTGATTAAAAGGGTGGTACTTAGTCGGGTTATTTTTTATTGAACCTTAATCTCCAATCAACATTAAGTTTTTATATATAAAAGCTATGGCTTGTGCGAGATACCGAAAAAAGTGTAGGACCCGCAGTTCTACAAATCACTGCTCTGAGATTATGGGAGCATTCAAATGGACACTCCTCGCTTTGCTGAGTTCATACGCACGTGAAACGACACAATACAACATTTAGCAGACACAAAACTAAAACACGCATTTAATAAGGAGAGTGCAGATCAGCCGGAAACAGGCTTTCGTCGTCGAGATTCGTGCTTCGCAACGTGCGCCCGGGGCAACCGATGTCATGTGGATGTTTACTTCTTGCAGCAGCACGTTGGCGAAACGGTTGGATCTCGAGGCGGTGTACCCTGATCCAGCAGCCCGATGTTTTGCTCAGTCGGGTAAGACTGGGGGAACGTTCTGCTCATATTGCCCCTCAACGTTTCCCGGGGGGTTGTAGTTGCAGACGACAAAGTATGCGCTCCGGGAAGCCGCTTTGCTTACGGCGCATCCCAAGTTTGTGGTGCCCTTCCAGATGACCTGGGTGAAGTGTCCCGTTTTTGACGAGAAGCCCGGATTGTCGTAGTCGTAATCCTTGATCTCGTTGTACCAGTAATCGACGGGAGCGTTTGCTGCGCGAAAAAAAAAAATTCTATACGTCGTCGTCCTTCGCTTGTACATATCTCATAATCATCATCACTAGACGTGGCGCCGCGGGTCTCCATGGTACAGGCTGTCGCCTTTCCGCGGTGCCACGGCTCCTCTGAGCCAATAAAGATTATTATTATTATAACTATTAAAAAATAGAAAAACCAAGAAGAAAATCGGTTGTCTCTTTGGCATTTTCTAGAGGCGTCCAACATGGTACGTAGCATTTTTAGCAGAGGATGCAACCGTCCGTCAAACCGGATAGCCGATTGAACCGGAAGAAAACGAATTCGGCTTTCAAAGCATGTTTTTCGGTTATCCGGATTATTCGGTTTTATCTAATGTACATTAATAATAACACATTTATTTCATTTGTACCCATTTCTGTGCATATGACGATGAGATCGAATTATTAAGGTGCGTTTTTGTACCGTTTACTTTTTTGTGAGGAGGCCATTCAGGGGCAGGGCCATGTTGTGGGGTTTCTGCGAATATATAAAGCCGTCACAGTGTGACGTAATGCTGTGACGTCACGTGGCGTGATAATGTCACGTGACCCGATGACGTCAGTGACACCATGACGTCATAGCGTCACGTGACAGCAATGCATCACGTGGCGACATATCATGTAACACTGTGACGATCCAAAATGCCCGAGGCTGACCATATGAATACTAAGTATTTAAAGGGAAAAAGGAAAGAGTTGGGGAGAGGTTTGAACGGACTTGAACGCGAAAAAGGCTCTGAGCTGTGGCCGTATGCGCGGCGTCTCGCAGGACTCGTCTTATCGCCCCTCGGCCAACCAGATTGCCGCATCAGCCGACAAGAGGGTCGAAGAACCAACCACGAGGCGAGAAGCGTGGAAGCGTAGAGCCACGCTCTACCTTTGTTAGGTTGTTACTACGAGTGTGCGAATACCGGTACGAATAGAATGGCACTTCGTCATTCGTAACTTTCGCAGGGGAAGAGAAGTCCACGGCAATCGGTTTTCTTAACAGTGTTAAAGCTAGGAATGACTGTGCGCTCTTGGATTCGAACCGGTATTTGCACACATCTCCAGTTCTTACCATGCCTATCAAGCTCGCGTGCTGGTGGATGACGGCAGAATGCCACGACGGCTACCTTGCGTTCTGGCTGCCCCAGTGCCGGGTGTGTACCTTTAAGTTACCAGCATAAGAACAGCCGTGTGGACGATAACAAAAGGCACGACGTCCAAAAATAAAATTGTAAGATTTCTTTTTTGTACATAGAAAGAAGCATGCCTAAAGCAAAGCTTTTACAGTGCAGAACAACCGGTCGGTAGCTTTTCCTAAACACCTTTCCGAAAATTGCCTCGTGCGTGCGGCCATCTTTGCAGTGCTGGTCTGTGAAACGCCTTCTGAGCGTGCGTTGTAACTCTGTTGTGCGGTCTATCAGACGCTGAGCAAGGATCCGCAGCTTAGCGACACTGCACTTTTCGCATGGTACTGTGTGTTCAAAAACATGGTAGCCCTTGAGACGAGGACAAATTAAGAGACTAAACAACACGGAGCGCTGTGTGTTGCCCATCCTCTTACAGCGTTTTGTGTTGTCCAGTCTCTTTGTTCTCGCCTCAAGGGATACCATGCTTTGTGTCTACAGGTCGGTTTCTGAGCTGCAGCCGCAGTTGGAAGGTCCCCAAGTTCCCGAAGTGCCTCTGCCGCCATCTGTCGGTTGTTCGCTCCAGTCAGCGGGTGCGCGGTGAGCAGACGGGCGCCAAAGGTAGAGAAATTCCGATTAATGTTCTTTTACTTTTTTAACTCAGGTAAGTTCGTTCTTTAAAACTTTGATGCGATGCTTCCCACCAGCTCCACCCACCTCTGTATTAAATCGTTGCACAATACGTTACCAAGCCGATGTATGCGGTCGCATTAAAGGCTTCACCCAGATTCTCGGGTACCCGGTGTTAATAGGAATGTGCCAGCTAAAGCGAATATTTAAGAAGTTAGCTAAGTAGTATATTTTAGGAAATTAATTTGCTAACTATCACTTTACCCTCTCTGTCTGACATCTGTCGAGGTAGACATTGTTCAAAAGGAATGACTTCTGTATTTCCAGTGTCCCCGTTTTTTTTTTTGTTTTTTTATGCTTTTAAGTTTTTCTTGCTGCGGTGGCGCTGCTGTCGACACGGACACGAAGAAATTTGAAAGTAGCAACATAAGGATACAAGCGTCTGGTTACAGACAGTACATCACAGAGCTCAAGCGTCTCATCAAGCAACATGCATCCAGGAAGCCCAGTGGACGGAGAGTGAGGAAGAGGTGGTGGGACACAGAGGTTAAAGAAGCTATACTGGCTAGACAGAAAGCCAACAGGGAACATCGACAATCGCTCCGAACTGAATCTGGGAGTGAGGTTGCTAGAAGATGGACCATGTACCACGACTACAAGTGCTATGCTAAACGACTAACCCAAGAGAAGATGAGAACAGCGGATCTGGAGACCGTCCGAGATATTAGATCTAGCGGAAGGGAAGCAGCCAGAAAGTTCTGGAAGTACCTTGGATCGCTGGAGGGAAAGGACCAAGATGTTACCATAATTGACGAGAGCACGGGGAATCCGCCAGAAGACCTTGGAACCCACCTCACCAAGTACCTGACGGAGACGTTTGCTCCTGAGGAGGTGTCCACACCACAAGGCCGACTTGCCCCGGATCAATCGGACTCCAACCAAGAGGGGGACATCGGCCGAGTGATGATTGTGCGTGCACTCGCACGCTTGAAAGGGGCTACTTCCCAGGGATTGGACGGGGTCCCGGCGAGCGTTCTCAAGTCCTTGGGAAAAGATGCAGTGGAGCAGCTGGCGAATATTTTTGGAGCAATCTTAAGGGGAGAGGAACCTGTGCCACAAGACTGGAGGGTCGGCCGCGTGGTTCTGATCCCGAAGAGAGGGGGCGACAAACAGTTCCTCAAGGATTATCGGCCCCTGACCGTGACCTCTACGATATACCGCACCTTCGCCAACATTATCAAGGAACATATGGCAGCATGGGCTGAAGAGAACGAACTGCTCACCGAACTTCAGGGCGGATTTCGGAGGGGTCGAAGGTTGGAAGACAACCTGTTCACCCTCACGCAGTGTATTGAAATTGCCCGAAAACAGGAAAGAAAACTGCTGTGCTGCTTTCTAGATGTGGCAAAAGCATATGACAGTGTGCCGCACGCTCAACTCGTGCGACGTTTGGAGGAGCTCCACCTTCCTCATCGGTGGCTATCTGTCATACGGCGCCTATACTCACGCAATACAGTAATGACGCAACTGAAGGGAGTCGACTCAGAGCAAGTCACAGTGACGAGGGGTCTCCGACAGGGGTGCCCACTCTCCCCGCTTCTTTATATTCTGTATGTGTCAGTGTTGGAGGAACGCCTGATCCAGTCGGGGGTGGGTTTTTCCCTGACACACATGGAAGGAGGCGCAGAGGTGAGGTGGATGCTGCCGGGCCTCACCTATGCGGACGATATTGTATTGACGGCGGAGACGGTGGAGGACCTGCAGCGTCTAATATGTATATGTGAGACGGAGGCGGCTACGTTGGGCCTTCGTTTCAACGCCAAAAAGTCGGCAGTCCTTCAATTAGCCGGGTCCGATGAGGCTAAATTAAACAGTCTGGTGCTGAACGGCGAGCAAGCACAGGTACAGGAGTCGTACAAATACCTGGGAGTTGTACTGGCCAACAAGCCGGAGTACTTGTCCGATCATTACACCCACCTCCGACAGGCAGCCGTGCGAGGTACGAATGTACTCCGAAACCGTAATCTTTGGAGTTGCAATCGTTTTCTGGTGACTCGCGAACTCTGGAAGGCGGTTGTGGTGCCTGGACTAACCTTCGCCAACGCGGTTCTTTGTGTCCCTGGCACAGTGCGGGAAGTAATGGAACGTCGTCAACGAGAGGTCGGGTGGCAGGCTCTGGGCTGTCACGGAATGGTGGCCACCGAAGCGGTCCAGGGAGATCTTGGGTGGTCGTCGTTTGAGGCCAGGGAGGCGACCAGCAAGATAACCTACGACAGTCGTCTCCGTCTCATGGACCGCGGCCGGTGGGCCAAGAGACTCTTCGTCTACACATATCTCACGGGAATGCAGACTGGCTGGAGGAAGCGGCTGTATCAGTTAGAGAAGAAATACGGCTTCTTTTCAACCCCTGTAACTATTACATCAGACAGGAAGTGGAAAATGGAGATTCGAAACAGGGTGAGAGAGGAGGAGGCAGCTCGGTGGGCAGAAACGGCGAAGTCCAAGTCGACGCTATACATGTACAGTCGATATAAGCACAACATTTCGGCAGAGACTAGACTATACGACAACAGCCTGGGCAGCCGGCTCCTCTTTGAGTCACGCGCAGGAGGGCTGCGAACGCAGATGTATCGCCGTCGCTTCGACCAGACGGTGGAATCTGCAGCATGCCGTGTGTGTAGTCAGGCGGATGAGACAATTGAACACCTTGTGCTGTCGTGCACCGGTCTGCAACCAGTTCAACCGGCGGAGTGTGGACAGGCAACCCGGGAGCTCGCACTGGCAGAGGCACTCGGCTTTGGGTCTGCTTCCAGCTCAGTGGCAGACTCTGCGGGTGGGACTAACGGCAACAACAACACCGACGCTACACCGAGAACCAACGGAGGGTGGCGTGAGCAGGTGGAAGCCACGAAGCGAAGATTAGAGAACTGGTGGATGCTAGTTCACCAACGGGGATAACCGAATTCCCACTGGCTAGGTTCCAAACTCTACGGGACCGCCCGATTCAAAAGGGAACAGCCGCAAACCATCATCATCATCATCATGTTCGCCCAGTGCTGACACCTGGTGTGTGAAAGATCTGACTTGTTTCTACACAAGGTCCCTTCTATACGCAAGGTGCTTTAAAACAGATTTGTATTTAAAAAAGCCGCGAAGGCTACACTAACGCTCTCTGTGCGGGTGACTTCTATGGTCAGGGGTACATAAAACAGGGGCATAATCGTCAGCATAATTCGGTTAATTACTAAAATATATCAATTCACTTGTTAATTGATAAAAAAAAATGCGGTTGCAATCAGAAACTTGCTGAGCATCGTCGACAACCACTGAACAAGTAAGTTCTCGCAAGACTTCGGGAGCGTGGGGGGCGCGCGGTGATGGGCTTAAGTGCAACGAGCGCAAGGCAGGTGGAGCGAAAATGCGCCCGCGCGATTTCTCCGTCTCTCATCACTCGTGTTTTTCGCACCGCCAGCATTGCACCCGTTGCAGAAGTGGTAACTTTAACGCATCAACCATGCGCCCATGATCAGCCTCCTATATTATGTTCCCGTGGCCGTATAACTCGCTTTCACAAAAGAGCATTAGTGTAGCTTTCCCAGTTTTTATTGATAAACAAATCTGTAAAGCCTAAAAAAAACACCCGGTATCTTTAAAAGCCCAGACCAAAGAGACATCCGTGTGCATACCATCGATCGTGTAGCTGGGGTCGGAGGACCATGCAGAGAAGATGTTCTCGCCGTATTGGTTATCTGGACGGTGTTCAAGAGGTGTTCCCTCTGGTTGTGCGGCTAGATGATCTGCCCAGTCTTGAGCCAAGAGGCGAAGCTGGATCGTTCGAAGAGAAACAAAAGAGAAACCACTTCTTAGCTGTCAAACCTGGCAGTAACATTACATGTATAAACATCCAAAAACTTGTACTTACTGCGCGAAGGCATCAGCGCTGCCTTTTAAATATTTCCCTGTATGTGTGTTTGCAAGTGTGTACGCGCAGTTGAATCTATACCGGCTATGTCGTACAGTCCGACACCAACTATGATTGTCTTTTAACACACAATATGTCTCATAAGCCTATTTTCATCGAGTTGTTTAGCGTACGGCTGTAACAAAAAAACCGACACTCAAAAGCAGTACGCTTACAGGGAACCACATGAAAAGACCAGTCACCCGGCAGGATTTGAACTGACCACCATGAGATTGTGAGCCAAGTGCTTTGCTGACAAAACTATAAAAACTAATCGGTTTCGGGCGGGGCAGTCAACAGCGATCTCCGTCGCGCATCGCGTGAAGGTGCGGTCGCGTGCTTCGTGGCCTTTCCTGTCATGTGGCGCCATCTCACGACGCGTTTTAGAAACGAGAGCGAATCTTTGATAGGCGGTGCCATTCAGACGCCCTTCTCTTCTTCTCTGGGAGGCCTATCACTCATCCTGTGCTTACCAGTCTTTGTAAGCGTGATCAAGCTTGCATTTGTATTTCTATCGTTTCCTTCTAGAAAGCGTTAAAGCATTTTTGTGCAATTTTTTAATCAGTAGCATTCATCCCCGTTTAGTTTATTTATCATACAACTTGTTTATCTCATTCTACACCCTTATTATAAAGGTCAATCCTGCAGTTGGTTTGGAAACGCTGATTCAGCGATCATTTAAGTGATTCAACTATCATCGAACACGGTAAATATTATCTATAAACAATATCGCAATAGCGACTACCTACTTTTATTCTGTAAGCGCGCGTAAGTGCAGCTTCGGTAAGCCTTAACATATCCCATTCTATTGCTTTGAAAATTGCGAGTTACCAGCAGAATGAGTATTCCTTAGGGCGTCTTTTTCAGATGCCCATGCCTGCAGTACATGCGTGTCGCCTTCCGCCGTTCTTTGAGTGCTGTGCACGCTAGAGGCTCATATGACGCCGAGCATTATGGAAGGCAGGAAGCTCGCGACTGGGGCACGACAGCTAAAGAACCTCCCTGCCGTTCCAATTTTGTGAGTGGTCATAGTTGGTATTTCATGAAGACTCTAAATAAAAAAAAAACATACATCGTCATCGTTTTTCAGTCCAGGCACTCCGTGCTTCGCCCTGTAGTAGTCGTGGCGCTTGCGGCAGTCGTCGCTGTAGACAGAAGGGTCCTGGGAGGAGTGCGGGTTTTCGAGTTGCAGAACGTAGCCCAAAAAAACCTGGTGTTAGCTCAATCGAGCCCTTCTATTTTGAATTTGATAACGTATGCAGGGCTATAGCCCCGGGGAGTTTTGTGTTGTGCGTGGTGTGTCGACTTTACGATGTCAAAGTGTCACCTTACATCATGACTTTACGGGAAACTATAACTTGACAACATGATGCCACGTTACACCATGACGTCACTTTATACTGTGAAGTCATGCGGCAATATCACATCACGTTAAGTTAACACGTCACGTGACATTGTGATTTGACGTGGCTTCGTGACGTCACGGAACGTTAAAGTGTCTTGTGACACTAACTGCCTCACACAAAAAAATAAAAATGTAGCAATATGTATTTGAGTGGCTTCGTAAAGGGGTATTCACACAGGGAAGAAGCCCCTTACTTTGCCCACCGGGATGCGCGTCACGTGGTAACAACGTCACGGTTTTGCTCGGCGCCGCGCTGACGTAGACAACTTAGGGGAATGGGGGATCTTTTTCTCGGAGTGCACAAACGCTCCCCCCGCCTTGGCGTGGGATCTCTTTGCGATTGGCGGTATTTTACTCGCGTGTCTGGCAACTTTACAGGTTTTTCCCAGCATGATGCCGGCGGTGCACGGCATCGGAATCACCTAATTTGTTATGGCTTGCGCCGTTGCGCATGTCGTCCGAGATAGAGCCACTACATGAGCTATGCTTAGAGTAGTGCCCGCTTATACCCTTGTTACACGGGCACACTTAACTGCAGTTACGCTAAACCACAATTAGCGCGCAATACTTGCCGACAACATTCTGCGGCGATGCAGTCAGAGCTATGGGCGAACGTGCGCTTGGGCATCTTGAGCACCCATCGAAGCAGTGCACGCGCTCTCTTCACTTCTTTTGAAATAGCTGTCCGAGGGTATAGTGCGGCATCTGTGCTGCCACGTAACCGCAGTTAAAGCTGAGTTAACCGCGGTTAAGTGTGCCCGTGTAACAGGGGTATTAATGTAACGGCATTCCGTTCCCCGATGTGTTAGTGGGCACCGCCATTTCGGTGTTTAGAGCCGAGTAGACGCAACTGTCGATCGCCATAATCCAAAAATACGGTTTCCTCAACTTTTGACACGGTGATATAAAAAGCTCAGTTGATATCATTTGGCTTTGTTTGTGAACTGTTCTAACGTTTCTTGAAGACCGTAAAATGTGACTTCCCGGTGGCCACCGATGCAGCTATCGCACAATTTGCCAAGTTTTCAAATGCTCGAAATGAGGCGACCTTACCCCGACGCCCGCATCCTCGCGGCTTTGGTAGAGCTCTGCGTTGCGGTCTGCAAAGCAAAAAGAGAAGGTAATTAGAACGCTATTCACCCGATGCGTACGAGTCCTATTCTCTTTCGGTTCGTCAAATAGACCCAACCGTGGAACCTCAAATTCGCGACCCATTCCTCATTCGGATTTGGTGTCGTGCGCGGAACGCCGTTCCAAAGGAACGACTTTTCTGAAACGCGTTCCTTTTCAGGAGGAACCGAGGAACGCCGCCGTTTCCTCTTGCATCGCTGGAACGCGAGCTCGTTACGTTTAGGGATGGCCACGAACCTGCCCAGGTTCGAGTTCGACCAAGTTCGACTTTTTTCGAACTTTCATATTAATGTTACAGAAAGGTTCGACTGAAGTTCGAATTTTGTGCGCAGGCGCAAACATGATAATAAAGAAAAGTTGACTTTATTTGGCAGAGGGAGAAAAAGTGCAGTATTTTTTGGATGTATTGGCATCACTGGTTCACATTACCAAACAAAGAAAGCACTAAAAGCGCATATTTTTCGTTTTTATATGGTGTAAACAGTGTTAACCATTTTATAAAACATAAAATGAGCTGCATTCTAAATTATTTGTTTCCCGAAATTCAAGATATTCGTGTACAAACCGGGCAACACTGTCCATAAGGTCAAAGGTTCGGAGAACCTAAGGTTCGACGTAAAAATCAAGGTTCGACAAAAATTCGCGAGAACCTTAGTTACGTTGTCGACGAAACGGCAAAAAAAAACGGCATCCTTCTTTTTTTTTTTCTTTTTTTTTTTGTCTATATATTTGCAGTTTGACCCGTATATAGCTGACATTTGCGCGTTTTTTATTACTCACTATATCAACTTCCGACTTCGAATGACGGAGAGCTGTCCGAGAGATAGCCGAGAACTAAGAACTGCTACAAATATGGTCGTGGCGAAGCGACAGGGATATTTTTTGTGGACATTTTCCCTCGCTGGCTTTATTTTATTGACGAATTATCCGGCGCAACATTTAGTTCAAATGCGTGAACGTAACGTTAGCGTAACCACACGTTCTAATCTGAAAAGAAATGGAACCGATACGCGTTCTTTTCGAACCACCGGAACTTGTAACGGGATCTCGTTCCAAGACTGAGGAGGAACGGCCATTCGTTCCGGTTTTGGAGGAACGTGCGTACAACACTGTTTGCACTACACTTATCTCAAAAACTGGCAAGTACGCAAAAGAAGCGCGAAGCATTGTTTAAGATCATATATTCTCCGCGAAAGTATACAATGGATAGCACTGTTTGCTATATGGCATGACTATAAGGTTCCGCGTTTTCGGTGTCTATTTTTCTTTAAATTGGGGGAGGGGGATATTTATCGCTGTTTATTTTTTCATTTGAATCGACGTTTTCCGGTGTCTAATTCAATACCGGAAAGAAATCGGTGTTTATTGTGCTTCTGTCGTAGAGCGACTTATAATTACCGCAGAAACTATTATAATTTGTACGCTATAATTCATAACATTTTCTCGAGTAAGGCTGGTAAGACAAGAGAACGGATGTTTCAGTGAACCTGCGTTCCGGGTGAACGAGAACAAAAATGGATAAAAAAAATTTTCCCGTAAAGCTGGCGTCTTTCTTGTTCGGTTTTCTCTTCAATGACAGTTAAAATTTGTTGTTGTTTTTTTTTTTTCTCTTTTTTTGGATTTTATCGATTCAGAGAAAACCGCCTCGAGGGTTAATTTTCGTTTTTTATCGCTATATATCGAACACACGGAACGGTATAAGTATACCTCAATATCACGGTTGAGAAGGAACGAGGTCGCGGTACGGTCCAATGCTGCGTTATAGAATGGGGGAGGGCACCAACACGTGGGGTGTCACATTGCGCATGCGCTGAAATTCAGCGCCGTGCTAACTTGTTTAGAAGAACGAGGAGATGAATCAAACCTTTAGTTTCTAAGCTAGGTGGCGCAAGCTACCGCCTGCTATAAAGGGTACAGCCATTAGCATCCATCCGTCCGTCCACCTCAACTTTCTCATAATCGGTACATTCGCCTAACTTTTATCTTACGGTTAACATTTTTTTCTTCGTTCCAGTATTCTTGGTAAGCTGCAACATTAGTTTTAAGCGCTACCTGACACGCCGTAGTTTATTCAACAATTAGAAACAAAAAAGATCATTAGCTTATTAGACCCTCCGCTGCTATCTTGGGGAAATTATAAACAACCGCTAAAAACACTTTTACGACTATATATAGTCCGTTCTCAGTCCGACCGCGCAGTCATCGCCCTGATCTGATGGAGCCTATCAAACAGCCCCGGAAGTGGAACGTCACGACGCTGATTATCTTTATGTGCCTATAGACCTTTGTCCGGAAGTGCTCTTTTTCGCCTCGACCGCAAGGAGCAAAAGCGAACAATAATCTCGAACCCAGACGCTCACGGGGAGGGGGGGCTGCGTCGGCCTGCGCCGCCGGTTCCCGTTGAGGGCTTCTTCGCTGGTGTGCCGACTGCCGTTTCGCCGGCATCGGTCCTGTTTACCGCGGTATGTGAGTATAGTGCCCGTAATGTGAGAGCCGTGTGTCCATACGCCACTTTGCCGCTGTTGGTTTTCATCTAGCCGAGCCAGAAAACATCTCGCGACGAGTTGACCGCGCCGCGAGTGACGAAGAAGCAAACATGGCGACGGTTTGTGCGATTGCTTTGGTGGCTCCGGTGTTGAGTGTCTTCAACGTCCTCGTGAGAAGGTTCCCCTGCCCTTCGAAGTTATTGCAAGCACCGCGAAAGATGTGGAATCATCGTCTCAACTACAAATAAGCAGGCCTTCACGAGCAATAACGGCGCCGAGCAGGCGCTCGGCACAGTTGTGTCAGGCTCACGCAGCCAGCGGCACAGTTGTGTTGGTTGTGTCGTCAGATGTTTAACAACGCCGAGGTATTTTCATTTATCATCTGGAATGGCTTCAAGAGTGGGAAATGAATCTATTTCGCGGATTGTTAACGCCGAGGCGAGTGCCCTCCGTTGCAGTGCCGTCGTCGCGCAAAGTGCGGAGAAAACCGGGTGGCGATGGCGGCGGTGCTCTTTGATCTTGCGCCGTCGGTTTCATGAAGTCCGGAGTAAACGTACGTACGTGCGTCTGCTGGATCGGTGTTTTGGACTTCCTCAAAACTCTTCTCACGCGCATTTTCCTTGTGAAGCTTAGTAGCTTATTACACCTCATCGTCGACTGCGCTCATTTGACTACGACGGACGAGCCTGTGTGATGTGAATTTCACTGCCTAAGATCCTTGGTGTGCTGTAACGAGGGCTAATAAAATATCACCGCGAACTTCTGAACAAACGAGTCGAAGTTTCGTCTGCTATCATAACTGATCGCCTGTCACAATATTAATCAGTAGCGTTCCTAGACTCCGCCCCCACAGGCACCGTGCTTCGTTGCCCGATAGTAAGTGTCTCCTGGTACGTCGTAGAATTCCAGCTCCCACTTCAAGTAAGTACCATCCTTTAGAACTGGCAATTAATAGTTTCGAACCCAGACGCTCGCAGTGTGTGTTTGTGTGTGTGTGTGGGGGGGGACGCGTGCTAACATACTCGGAGCCCTCGTTTACGCCGCTTCGCAGCGGCAGACAAGGCGCCACATCACAAAAGAAAGCTAATCCGAGCTGTCTATGTAACTAGACCCATTCGCTAGTCATTCGATGAAACGTCGTCGTCTCGTTTCCATTCGCTAAAACGGCGTTCGATCAAGTGAACGCCTCCCACTTATTTCGGCTCGGCAGAGCCGCGCTGCCTCAGAAAGGCAAGCAGATCGCGAAAATCGGTCTCAAACGTGCCACGAATGTAGTGTCGTATACAAGAAGCCAACAATCAAGCATTTGAAAGCTACAAGAAAGCGGTAGTGAAATATTTACTACGCAATGAACCCGGACTGAAACGCGGATGTCAAGGGTCAGCAGACACCGAGAACATCTAAGACAAAAAAGGTTTTCCCTTATTTTCCTTGATCGAGATGGGTTCTCGAATGTTCACGACATCTTGCCTGTTGAAGAACGGGCCGCAGAGGCTTCTGGTGAAGACATCTTTCACGATGTGTCGGTGCATTCGGACAGCGTGCCGCATCCAGCTACCCAAAGCAACGCCGCCAACGCAGCCCCCCCTCCCTGCCTGCCAGTTCTTTCCGCGTGGTGGCGCGAGCGTAGATAAACATGGCGGCGCCCTGGAATTGGCGCGGACACTGGTCTATAGAAGGAAAAAACAGAAAGCAAGACCACTCAGCATTCACTGTGCCTGATTGGTTTAGCCAGAGATATGGCAAACGTACGAAAGCGACGGGAGCCGTGACGGTGCACTTTCAGCGCCGCTTGAATAGCCCGGTCGGTTCGTATAGCGCCAGCTGCGCACTCGGACTCGATGGAGAGTTTTAGCGGATCATTCCGGTATGCCTCCCTCCGGTAACAATACTCGATGACGTAAAACGTCGACGCATGCGCAATAGGGGTCGCCGCCGAAGTATCGCGGGTGTCGCTATCGGAGTTATATCGGAACGATCTACTAAATCTCCCTAAGGTGAAACGGGATGGACTATAGACCTCTGCATCGCTCATCACCCGGGTGAAAACTGCTGAGTCACTGAGCTATGGACGCATGCGCAGGGCTTGATGTACCGCACAGCAGAGCAAAAGCGCATGATCAGAAGGCGTTCCACAGCCCAGCAGACAAAGATGGCAGCCCTCAGAAGGCGACTTTTGCAAAGGTCTATAATCGCGTGTAGATTTTTTTTATCGGACTCGAAGGTCCCCGCAGTACGTACCGGGTCTCGCAACAGCAGCAGCCAGGTAGAGCGTCGAAAGAGCAGCAGTCAGCAGGAACTTCTTCATGGCGATGGTCTCTCGGAGCACGCCGTTGGAGTACATCCCGGCTCCAGAACAGGTGAGCTATTTATACCCGAACCGTAGCTTCCCGGAACGGAAGTCGACACCGGGGAGCAATGAGCAAGCCCCGTATCAGTCGTAAAATGTTTGCACCGTGTGTAGCAATGCCAGGGCGTGGGTAGATATCAAAAGCAAACTAGGACGCTGCCTCAGCTTGGCACACGGCGAAAGCTATGGTCCCAGTGAACCAATAAGCGGGCCGTAGAGACGCACGTGGCTTACTGTATCTCCTTGTAGTTGATGACAAGTGGCCGGGACAGGCCCCTCCCTCGAGGTCCTCCACTCGTTCCACCTTAGCAGGGTGAACAATGTAGAAGAGGCGAGATCCTTCTTTCCTCCTCTCCGGCGTTCACTCTGCGAAAATGGAAAGAGTGAACGGCTTCGAGGAAGCACCTTGTCCCTCTTAGTAGCCCGCGGTGCTGCCGAAGCCACGAGCAGGAGGAAGAGGAAAGCTGCTTTTTCTACAATTTTCGAGTGAGAGGGCACTTCCCGAAGAGGACAAATACGAGGTCTGGAACACCCAGAAGATGGCCCGGGTAAGAGGGGAGTGTCTCCTTCCCCTCTTCTCCAATCGCTTGGGTGACGCTCTCGCCCGTGTATTTTTGATAAGGGCTGTCAAGAGATTCGCCTCCGTCGCTCCGATTGGCTCGTGGTGGTCGAAGCTTAATTCGATTATTGCCAAGCTTCGGTGAAACGAGGGCTGCTGTTAGCTTACAATAAAAAGAAACATGACAAACAAAGTGTTGGCATGGGTTTTAGAAGTTGGAGGACATGTGCACCTCCGTTTTTTTTAGCAGCGAATAACTGTTGTTTCGAGGTTTAATTTCGCGCATACGTGTGGAAAAAATAACCTCAATAAGCGAACGCTCCGAAAGGGACAAAACACGATAACAGCTAATTTAGAAACAAAGAAAACACGACGGGGCGCTCTGTTATTTACTTATTTATTTTATGTACCATATCACGGTCACGAGGGAATTGCAGGAGAAAGTTACAGGTACGAGAACTGGCTTTTTTTTCACACTTCTGATACAAACATTTCGGGTAAACAAATATAAGAGGGATGTAGTGGATACGTCTACTTCTCTACGTAATTACCTCACACATTAAGGCAGTTAAAATGACGTGGCACAAGCTGTACGACGTTCCGTCAAGAGTTAAACAAGGCCGCCAGTCGCCACATACGTTTTATTTAAGTATTTATTTATGTATTTATTTAACAATACTATTTGGCCCAAAGGGCCATGGCAGCAGAGGCACAACAATACAAAAAATAAGAAAAAATACAATCGAAAACCAGAGATAATATGGCTTAAAACATTATACAATATATAGTATAGCATCTAGCATACAAAGCAATAAATATTAATAAGACATACAGTCTAAATTGGTGACATCAGCGTGCAGAAATGTGGCCTAAAACATTACGCAATTTATTTGACACCCAGCACAAAACATTAACTATAAACGAGTCATCTCAACGTGAGAACAATAAATTTCAATTTATTTTGAAAAAATACAGTGGCTTTATTGATGAAATGGTCAATAGTGACTGAATTGGTGAGGTCAGCGTGCAGCTTGTTCCATTCAACAATGGTTCTAGGGAAAAAGGAGTATTTGAATGTGTCCAATCAAACTGGATACTCCGGTATTGGACGAGCATGAGACGATCTGGTGTTTAATTGGCCTGATAATGTAATGTATCTCGAAGTGTCGATGTTTAATGTGCCCTGAACCATTAAAAATAGTATATTTAATCTATCTATCCGCGCTCTTTCGCTTAATGTCAGCAGGTTAGCTTGTTGCAACATTCATGAGGGGGAGCTTTGCGTTTCATATTTGTTGTAAACAAGCCGTATTGCTTTCCTTTTGCACCTTCTGGCTCATTAATATTAATTTTAGGGAACGGGTCACAGACAACATTTGCACATTCGGAAATTGGCCTTAATATCGTTTTATAGACAGTAAGTTTTGTGTTGGGGGAAGAGTACACTCTAAATAAAGCCCGTGCGGCTACTTTCCCTCACAACACTTGGAGAACCAATCAACGCAACTTACAGAGGTAGCGCAGCGAATGACGATGCCGAAACATATGTTTAGACCGAAAAAACGCAGTCTGAGTTGTGACATTAAGCAATGCAAAACGTAACGCTTGCATTGCTTAATATCACAACTCAGACTGCGTTTTTTCGGTCTAAACATATGTTTCGGGATCGTCAGTCGCTGAGCTACCTCCGTAAGAGTCGGTGATTGGCTCTATGAGTGTTGTGAGGGAAAGTAGCCGCACGGGCTTTTTTTAGAGTGTACCTCAAGAGACGTTTTAAGGCCCAAAGCCGC
The DNA here is from genome assembly GCF_016920785.2 of Ixodes scapularis. Lineage (NCBI taxonomy): Eukaryota > Metazoa > Arthropoda > Arachnida > Ixodida > Ixodidae > Ixodes > Ixodes scapularis. The sequence continues at coordinate 57,890,101 of NW_024609881.1, forward strand.
TCGGTCGCTTTCTTAGTAATGTAATCAATGTGTTTGTCCCATAAGAGTTTATCACTAAAAAATAACCCCAAGTACTTGTACTCTTTGACGCGTTGAATAGGTTGTCCATCAATGCAATAGGAAAACTCCAGGGGACTCTATTTCCGAGTAACGGACATTGAACAGATTTTGAGATATTCAGCCGCATTTGCCTTTCCCGACACCAAGACTGTATCCTCTCTACGCAATTATGCAAAACTATTTGGTCTTTATAGAACTTAACTTATTTTTATAAAACTCAATCGTCTGCGAATAATCTAATGTTGACATCTATGTTTTTAGTAATAGAAACTGTTCGTTGATAGTTTGGAGTTGGGCCTGCGATGGTTGAGCATGGCCCGGCGGTCGATGAGGTACTCCGCAGATGATGAAAGCTCGGCGAGTTAGAGTTCCATCTGTTTATTTACAGTTACAAACTATGTACACTGGCTATGTACAAAGTAGGGGATTGACATTTTGGGGCAGGATGCCTCAAACAACTCCCAAAGTTCCGTCAAAATCCACTCCTCTCGCTCGGGCAACGGCCTTTGAGGACCCTTACCTCCTCTCTCCCGGGCATAGGTTAACCAATAGTTTTAAAACCCGTGAAAGGCACGTGGGGTCCATTGCCCAATGATCAGCCGGGGGTCGTCACAAGCATTCGTCAAGTTCGCAAAGGCCCTCGGCTGACAGCAAAAGTTTGCGTACACATCTGCAGTGTTCAACGCGTACACGGACGTCACCTCGAGATGGAGAGGCTGGCGGCGATAGATTTGCTTGGTGGTTTACGTCCCTGTCGGAACCGACGCCATTATTTTCGCGTTGTGCTTCTACACACTGATTATCGTGACGTGTGTCGACGCTTCTAGCACTCCACCACGCGGCGTTGGATTTGTTTTCGCCACCAAAACTACTGTTGTTTACAGCCGAAAATATCGTCAGTGGCTTTCGTGCCGCCGCCGTCCTCGGTGGTCGTCCATGGTACGTCGCCGTCTGCGTTGCTCTGTTTACTGCCACCGGCAGTCTTATCTCAAACAATAAGCAGGGTCACCATCTTCTCCTGGTTGCCAAAGAGCGGGACATTCCAATAGGCCGATCAGGTTCCTGGTTTTGCTTCGTGGTTTTACTCCGTGAGGACATTTCAATACGCCCTGCAGCTCTGAGGCTAGTTGTCAGCAAGCATCGCATCTAGGGCATACGCACCAACAACAAAAGTTGTCGAAGAACGCGGCAGACTGTACAGTCATGACTGGTTTACAAAGACCCCTCCTCCCCCCTCACAAAAAAAAAATATCGTCTATAATGTGAGTTGCCCATAAGCGAGAAAAAATGTATGTATTTAATCAAATCGTCCCCGACATTTTTTTTTTCATATGGCGGGGTACTCATATCTACGGCGTTTATATTAACGAGACATGATTACGCACATTGACCAGTAACCATATTTTGTGATAGACTATTTATGGTCCTCAATCTATGGGCTCTAGCCTCAGCATCATAGAAAACCAAATATTAAATTCATGCGCGGCAGATTTCTCTATTAAAATCGGTAGCAAAAAACGATTACCTCGGAACTATCGCAGGCACCAGAAAACGCCGTCGAGCGAACGAAATAATAATAATAAAAAAAAGATAACCAGCGTGCGGCAAACTACATTTAAAAAGTAGTTAAACAATAAAGGAAACGATAGGTTATCTCCTTTAAGTAGGAAGTGCAGCGCGCACAATGTACTTGATGTGAAGTACAGGGTTGGGGAGAAATACTGAAAAATGTATTTGGAAATACAAATACTGAAATTCACTAAAGTAGTAGCTAAAATACTGATACTAAAATATATCTGTAAAACTGTATCGTGATACTTATCGGAAATACATTTTAAAAAGAGGCAAAAAGACTTTGGAAATACAAATACGGGAATACATTTTAGGGAGGGCAGAAATACAAATACCAAAATACTGATACTGCAATACATTTTTCGAATTTGTTTGACGCACCAGCTGAGATGAAGCTTGAAATGAAAGTTTTTTATCCCGAAAATAGTTTCCCGTAAGCTTGGCACTTTGGCTTCAAGGTAGTGGTTTCGGACGACAAGGAGTCTTCAAGGGGCTCAAAAAAACGTCCCATCAAGGACTGGCCGCGGTCCCTTCACTGACGTCCTGTCTGTCTGACGAGGAATGCGAAAAGACGGTGGAATGAACTGGTATTCTTTATATGTAGGTGTGGCCTTGAACATGAAACTTTACCACGCTGTTGTATGAAAGGACAATACGTACTTTCGTTGTAGGTTACCTAGTTCAACATTGTGCAGGCAGTGTCATTTGGAATTTTTGAGAATAGTGGACCACCTGAAGCATCCTGGAACACATCTCTTATCATCTGTTAGGGTTGAAAAAACAATAAGCTGGCATCCCTTTTTTGAAGGTCTGTCCTGCCGACCCTCCACCAGCGACGCATGGATTGCAGTCTTCAAATTTTGCTTAGCATCATTCAAACAGAGACCTCGTGGATTGCAATCTGATATTGCCGACACAGGTGCAAGCTCTCCGAGAAACAGCGCGCTCGAGACGAGTCGCAGGTGTACGAAGTCTGAATCAGCACAGCGAGGCCACGTCTCGCCTTTTCGGATCACCAGAGCAGCGGGTCAACGTTCACGTCGGCTGATGACGTCCCTTGAGCCGTGCAATATTACGGGCGCAGCCGCAGACGCATTCGAATATGTGTTGAACTTTACTGCTTGAGTCATCCTACTATTCCAAGTCAACCACCACCAGGATTTTGCTGCAACAGACTGTGACTCTGAGCTTTGCCGGTTGGGTGTATTGTATACGCAAAGCCAAGAGAAACGGTTAGCAGCGGGCGTTGGATGCCAGCAAACAATGGCTCAAGAAATCCCTCCAAGGACCTGCGGTGCAAGATGCTCTGACTTCACTCCTGGCACGCCACCTGGTTTGAATCCCCGACTACGCAACACCTCTCAGAAAAGAAAAGAGGACGCATAGAAATGGTTTGGAGAATCAGAAGGATCCTTGGTCAGCATAGTAACAATTCGCCAGCATCTCCTTGACCCTAATGTCTTCATATAGTAAAAAAAAAAGGCGTTCGAACTTTTTTTTTTCTTGTTTTCTTTTTTATTGGGGGGGGGGGGGGGGGGTAGTATTTCTCGACAAACGTAACGAAATACATTTCATCTTGATTGTATCGCAATACAAAGAAACGTTCCAAACGTATTTCGATACAGCTAGGAATACAGATACTGGTGAAAAAAAATGTATTGCAATGCAGAAATACAGATACGAAATGTATTTTTGAAATACTATCGCGGTGCATTTGTATCGCGATAATGCCCGCGATACTATAAATACGATGTACTTTCAAAGTACATCGTATTTATAGTACGATGTACTATAAATTGTGTTATAGATTGTGTTATAAAGTACAAGCACTTTATAACACAATCTTTCATGATGCCCTTTCATTCCCCTATGCAATTTTTTTTTTAACTCGTATGCATTGCTCTTGAGGAATCAGTTATTTTTGGAGATTGCGGCGAATATTGCATAAATTTTAGCGATTACAGAGTAGTTGTTTCACTCTCGCTGTGCTGATATACACACGCATTTTCACCCCCCCCCCCCCCTTTCCTGAATATACACACGCATTTTTACCACCCCCCCTTTCCTTCCTCGGAACCCTAAATGATGGAAATCCCAGCTACCTCATCCCCGCTGCCCCCCTGACCCTTTCCCTGGAAAACATTCCTGGCTACGCCACTGATTGGCTGGCGCGTGGTTGGACTTGTCCTCTGGACGTTTGATTGTACATGTGTACGGTCCAATCAAGCCTCCAATAAAAGAAATAAAAAAAGAACCCGTGGGGACGCCCTTTTGCGGTGATTAATGATCTGGAAACATGTTGGCAAGGCGTGGGTGTGACAGATGACAAAAGAAAAATATGCAGCTTTTTAAACAGTTTTATCGTTAGCTAAGAAAACAACCTGCGTTCACGCAGGTTGTTATTTTTTCGTTAGTGTGTAAAGAAGTGACAGCTGTAATAGCTCGAGTACAGGGTGTTTATGTGATGGACTTCATGCGAAAGGTGTCACGCTCGATTGGGACGAAAAAGCCTTAAACGCAGGCCAAGGCAACATTAAACGGGCATAGCTCAAGTCGGACATGCAAATGCATCCAAAACAGATAAAAGGCATACTTAGTCATCAAAAATCATGCAAATTCATAACTATGCACATTTAGCTGAAACCAGCGAGATACATGAAGGAGCTCCGAACCTGAACCCCGAACCGTGCAATCCGGAGTCCGACGTCTTTGCTCGGCGTCACAAGGATGCGCTAGCAGTTGGGCAACGTAAGACTTGCCGCCGACTGTCGCCTGCGGCAGCAGGCAACTGTCCGCGGAGAGTGATGCTTATTAGTCTGCAGGCGACCGTCAGCGCTGAGTCATTTTTAGTCTACCATATTAGTCAGCAGGCGACCGTCGGAAGCAAATCATACTTAATCCAGAGTACTTACGCTGGTGACGATCGTCAGTGGCGAATGATACATTGTCCAGCCTACTTAGTCCGCACACTACCGCCGACGGCGAATCATACTTAGTCGAGCATACTTGGTCCACAGGCGGCCGCCTGGGCCGAATCATACTTAAGGCTGCAGGCTTGCACACGTTCGTCAGTCAGACCGAACGCGACTGCAATGGCTTGCGACGTTAATCCTTTTTACGGGTTACTATGGCAACGGGGTTTTAAACCGCTCGCGACTGCCATTGCAGCTTTCCCGACGCTGTCATAAGAGGCTTAAAAGCCGGTTTTGTCAGACTGGGTCGTAGTTGGTCACAACAGTGTGAACTAGCCTTCAGTCCTTCATACTTAGTCTGCTGACAACCACCACGGGATGCATCACGAAAGACGTGACATCAACTGGCCCAGCACTAGCAAAGCTGCTTGGGGGCTGGCGTGGTCATGAGCTCCGCCACTTGGTGTCGTAAACGCGTTACAACCTGGTCGTTTTAAGGTCCATTCCCACAGAGCGGCGAGACCCGCCTTTCGGCCTCCGCAATCGTTGCCGTCGAAAAATGAAAGGTGCCACACACGCCCCGCCGCCGTTGGCATTTTCTCAAACTATCTCGCGTACGTCGAGAAAGCATGGAAACTTCTCGTGGTTGATGTCTTTTACTTTTTCATTTATTTCCACCTTAAAGGCCCAATTAGCGCAGCATATAAGGGGAGGGGGAGGCATTTTAATACATTAAGCAAACAAATAAACATTGCTTAATGTAGAATAGCACGAAGTAGAAGTTATACAAAATATATTACAACTAAAAGAGCACTCACACAAGTTAAATTTGAGGATCATTTAGGAAGGCTGTTGAGTCGCTGGTGGCAACCATAGATGATGGTAGCTGGTTCCATTCGGAAATGGCGTGGGAAATAAATGATTCATTAAAAGCACAGGTCTTAAAGAAACTTCGTTTCATAGCACAGGAGTCATATATGTGGGAAGATATTCTTTCTGGGTGGTGATATTAAAGAGTCCTTGAGGCTTGATGATCAATAGTAACAGATTTTCTGATAGAGGTCGAGTCGGGAGAGTTTCCTTCGGTAGTAGAAAGCGGTTAGCCCGAATTTAGTTTTAAGGCAGAAACTGGTGAAATAATCGGGCGATGATAAGATGAAACGAGTGGCTCAGTTTTGCATTGATTCTAATCTGTCGACAAGGTATGATTGATTGGTGTTCCAAATAGCTGCAGCATATCTAGCTTAGATCTAACGTAAGTTTCATGAATCATTTTTCGAACATGTGGAGGGGCATTCGTATGGTTCGTCTGATGAGTTCGTGGGTCTCCGATGCTTCTGCAGAAATGGTTTCAATATGGGTTTTCCAAGAAAGGTTAGAAGTTAGCCTGATGCCAAGATATTTTTATATGAAACCGTTTAATCACTTCGTTGTCTATTGTATACTGATATGCTATCAAGGACTGTTTTCTCGTTAATTGAATTTACACTTGGATTTATTTAGAGACATTAACCATTTTCCGCACCAGTGGCCGATTTCCTCTAAATCATTCTGAAGTTGACAGTTCTCGTTTACATCTTGCTATATATTACACGATAATCTGAAAAAAAGCTGTATTTTAGAAGAAATTTTACACGGAAGATCGTTAATGTAGAGTAAGAAAAGCAGGGATCCCAGAACGGAACCTTGCGGAACCCCTGACGTAACGCTTGTTAGTCTCGATTTGTGACCGTTGGTGTGACTGTATTGAACGCGAGGTGCAGGGAAACCAGTAATTCAGGAAAGTACTGAGGGGTCTAATTGTAGAGGTGATAGCTTAAAGAGAAGACGATTAGAAGGAACACGGTCAAAACTTGCGAGAAGTCTAGAAATGTGGCGTCAGTTTGTACATGACCCTGGTGGTTAGTAGGTAACTCGTGAACAAATTCACACAACTGGGTCTCGCAAGACAAACCCCTGCGGAAGCCATGCTGATGGCTGGAGAGAAAATTGTTTGTAGGAAGGTGAGTAATGATGTGCGAATGCAAGATATGCTCTTAAAGTTTAGACGATATGGAGGTTAAGGAGATGGTACGATAGTTAGACGCTGGAGACCGAATTCCCTGCTCGAAGATTGGCACAACCCTGTGAAACATCCAATCAGAATGTAGACAGCTTTTGGAGAGTGACTGGTTAGTTCGCTGGAAATAGCAGCTATTTTTAAGAATGTTTGCATCGGTACTGCCAGGGCCTGCTTAAGATGAAAGTTCAAGTTTCTCAATCAATAAGTTTAATTATTCTAGTTTCGTTAATAATAACTGGTGGCACAAGGCCATAACACTCTTCAGGTAGGGTTGGAGTATTAGATGGGGGTTTCTTTCGAAATACGGAAGTAGTCATTTGAGACTTCAGCGCAGTCACTCTCCCTGACTGGTTCACCGTTGTGGTCGTTCCGATTTATGGTCCTGGGAGTGGTTTTGGCTTACATAAGCTTACGAAATTGTGCCGGATTATTGCGCATGATTGTCAGTAGGTCTTCATTAAAAATTTGATTTCGATGATCTATGGTTTTTGTGTAGTTTCTAAGTGCAGGGTAGCGCTTTGCCTTTGCGAAAATTCTTTTTTTTTTCTTGTTGCATAATGACTTTAAAGGCTTATTATACCATGGGTTGGATGAGTCAGCGTGAATTAGAATAGTGTGCACATGTTTGCACAAAGTCAATAAACTTACTTTCTAAAAGGAACCTAATTTGTTTTGACAGATGTTTGTGAAAACTCGCGTACGAAGGTGTCAAAAAGTTGGTAATTCATTTTAATTGTTCCGTAGTTTGCTTTATAGTAATCGTGAATAGTTTTGAAATTTTGACTTTTCACAACAGGCAAAATAAAAAAAAGCGTGCAAGATACTGTGATCACTCAAACCTTCAGAGAGTTGGATTGACTTCACAAGATCAGAAGATGTAGTTAAGATGAAAAATATTTGACGAGCGTGGGCTAGTTTACAACCTTCGCCAGGTTAAGCGTGAGGCACACGTCCAGAAAATCTGCAGACACGCGAGACCCTTCCGATAATAAACTGGTCCAGTCAATGAGGGGTTAACTTAAATCCCCAAATAGCAGGAGATCAGCTTTGGGAAAGCGAATTTTAATATCGACCAATTCAACTGGAAGGCAGATGACCAGCAAAACGTAAGTCATACCCAGGTGGTCTGTAGCAAGCAGCAAGAATAATCTTGTTAGAGGGGGTAAAACCACATAGTGCGGAAATTTCAATGCTGCTATCTACAAGTCCGACATCAAACCGAAGGATATTCTTTTTTGTAGCGATAACCATACATCCCCCTCTTCGGGCATCTCTGCCATGCCGAAAGATATTCCAATGAGCATCACAGGAAAAAATCTCGCTGTCATCAATGCTGGGATTAAATCGTGTTTCTGTTAAGATAACAATTTCCAACGAGCCGTCCTCTGTGACACCGAAAAGTTTGTCGCGTTTCAGAATAACGCTTCGCATGTTAGTGAATAAAACTGAATGAAACTTGTTTTTATCGCGAGTTTCAAATCGGCAAGAATTCATATACCCGTTACGTATCGCTTGCTACGAATTAGGCTCGGGGGGCATAAAGCTCGTCGATAGATTGAGATTCTTCGTTAAAAAAATAACGTTTGTTACCAACTAGTATTTTGTCAAAACGTAACTTGAAAAGAACGTTTAGGATTTTCCCATACTCAAAAAGTCTGCTTCGAGCGAGCCGTACCGAAGCGGAGAAGTCGTCTAGGATAGCAGAAACAGTAGCTATTAACTTTACTCCGCAAGCCAACGAGCTTTCCTTGTCCTTGGAACGAGAAAACTCGGCAATAATTGGTCTGTTTTTGCCTTCCCGAGATTTACCTGCCGATGTGACCGTTCTAGATGAGTGGGATCCAAGAGGAACGAACTCCAGTCTTTCTGAGCAAAAAGCGATACCTTTTTCACAGATTGCCCCCAAGTTTCGGAAGAGAATCATGACAGCCCAAGAACAACAGGTTAAACCGTCGAAGTCTGTTTTGATGGCCTTCATATTGTTTACGAATGTTCGCCATCTGGATAGACCTACTGTTCGGAAAAGTGGGACTAGACACGACGTTTGCGGCAGCCAACCCTGCAGCGACAGCGATTAAAGGGTGAGTGCAACGATTTCCAGACTTCGGTCAAACATTTGTGGAAGTTGCCCTCTGACACTTTTGAAGTAAGGAACCGAAAATCGATTTCGCCTGCGTGTCCTAGTTGCTGCGTAAAAAACGATAAATGTTGGCATTTCTGGCACCCCTCAACTCACTCCCAGTCTTCAGGGTCACACCTGGTTTGCCCCCCCCCCCCCCCCCCCCCCTTAGTGACGCAATTCGGGGTGCCGTGTAGCTTCCGTCTGCTCCCTCGGAGGACGCTTCCTCTCCCTCCCTTTGCGGACATTAGAGAGTTTTAGTAATATGTATAGGAGCAAACGCAGACCCCATACGTTAACTTTGCGTCCTCCACACTGCACATGCGCCATACGTACGTACTCCGGCGAGCCTTTCGTACGTACGCTCGCTATCGATTTTTGCGAACGTACGTAGCGGTCCCCTGCGTTCCATCAATCTCGTTGCTCTCGTCGCGCACGAGAGAGCGCGAGACTAGACCAGTTTGGAAAAGGGCGGCGATGAGGCAAACCAGCAGAAGTGCTACGCGCATTGCACGGGTTCGCTTTACCATTGAAGATGACATCAACCTCCTCAAAGAAGTGAGCACGACGAACCTTTTCGAGCACTCACAAAGATGGGTGTCGATAGCCAAGAACGTTGGCGACGCCGTCGAACCCAAAAAGGTGTTTACCGTGCAGTCGGTACAAAAAAAAAAAAAAAAGACAAAACACGTACACAACAGGCAAACGGAGACACACACTTCCGTAACTAGGGGTGTCGCGAACCGGCCGCGGTTCGAGTTCGACCAAGTTCGACTTTTCCGAACTTTTAGTGGAAAGTTCGACAAACCTTGTAGAGGTTCGACTCGTGTGCGCATGCGCGACAGGCTGGCCAGTTGGCTTCGGATTGGATGGTAATGGCTAAGAGATGAATTAAGTGCAGCGCTGATTAGCTATTTCAGTCAATACAGTACTAAAAATTAAGTTATTAACTTCTTCAGTGATTAGAATTAGTTTCTTTTAATTGCAGCTGTTCACCAAATAAAATAAACCTTTGCATTAAAAAAAAAATCTCCAAACCTAGACATGCTTGTATCAAGGTCTGGCCACACTGTCCACAAAGTCGAACCGGTCGAATCTGGTGAAAAGGTCGAAGGTTCGTCGAACCGGTTCGCCCCGGTCGAACCTTGAAAGTTCGACCAAAAAATCTGGTTCGACAAAAGTTCGCGACACCCCTAGCGTGGATGCGTCTGGATTGAAAAACCGTTCACTCACGCTCACGGGAAGCCTTCCCTCTGAAGACCCCACCTGTAGTTCCACTCTACTCTCGTTAATAAGGCATTCTTGGTGCCTGCTTCGATAATTTGAAAATAATGGTTTCAGATCAATTTTAGAATGGTTTTATGAGCAATACAATATGGCAACTTACATCAAACAAACTTTATAGCGTGAATGCGTCTGAATTGAAAAACCGTTCACTCACGCTCACCGGGAGCCTTCTCTCTGAAGACCCCATTGATAGTTCCTCTCTACTCTCGTTAATAAGGCAGTCTTGGTGCCTGCTTCAATAATCCGAAAATAATGGTTTCAGATCAATTTCAGAATGGTTTTATGAGCAATGCAACATGGCGACTTACATCAAACAAACTTTATGGCGTAGATGCGTCTGGATTCAAACACCGTTCACTCACGCTAACGTGAAGCCTTCTCTCTGAAGACCCCACCTGCAGTTCCTCTCTACTCTCGTTAAAAAGGTAGTCTCGGTTCCTGCTTCGATAATCCGAAAATAATGGTTTCAGATCAATTTCAGAACGGTTTTATGAGCAATACAATATGGCGACTTACATCAAACAAACTTTATAGCGTGGTTGCATCTGGATTGAAAAACCGTTCACTCGCGCTCACGGGAAGCCTTCTCTCTGAAGACACCACCTGCAGTTCCTCTCTACTCTCGTTAATAAGGCAGTCTCGGTTCCTGCTTCGATAATCCGAAAATGATGGTTTCAGATCAATTTCAGAATGGTTTTATGAGCAATACAATATGGCGACTTACATCAAACAAACTTCATAGCGTGGATGCATCTGGATCAGGGTGTAAGATAGACAGGTGGGGAAACGGCCCATAGAAGCCTACCGCAGCGCCGTGACCGCATTGTGTACTCCATAGAGTTATTGTGTACTCGTCTGCTTGCGGGTACCCCCGACTTGCGACAGATGACGCTGCGGCGAGAGGAAAAAAATCGGAATCGAATTTGCGTGGAACTCTATGGGAGACTGCGCAAAATAAACCGAGAGCACGACAGTCTTTCATTAAAAATCCACAAAAAACCATCTCCGTCAGTTTAGCCGGTCGCCATCGGTCGCCCACCCGGAGTGAGAGTTCGCGGTGCTCCACATAGATGGCGCCACAGAAAAAGAGAGAACCAAGGGGGACACAATGCGGTCACTCATTTGGCTCTCGTTTCCCCACCTGTCTATCTTACACCCTGATCTGGATTGAAAAACCGTTCACTCGCGCTCACGGGAAGCCTTCTCTCTGAAGACACCACCTGCAGTTCCTCTCTACTCTCGTTAATAAGGCAGTCTCGGTTCCTGCTTCGATAATCCGAAAATAATGGTTTCAGATCAATTTCAGAATGGTTTTATGAGCAATGCAACATGGCGACTTACATCAAACCACTGATCTCAGTGACAATTGCTGGATCGCGCTTGCCGCTCCCGCAAGTGAAGCCACCGGGCCTCACTCGCTTGGGATACGATTTGCCGTTTTTGCTAGCCTTTGCTGCGGTTTTCCAGCGTGCTGACGATACGTTTTCTACTCGTTCGTCGTCATTCGCCGAAGAAGTTTTTTGAGGACTCTGTGTATTGTTGAGACTTGCCGTTGTGAACGCGTGGAAAATTTTACGAAAGTGCAGTGTCGCAGGAAAAAGGCACAACGCGTCGAAAGGAAGGGCTGGCGGCGTGTTCAAAGCTTCCTTGGCACGCCGAAGTGCCGTGTCTCTGTGCCTTCGCACGCTTGGATACCGACCAAGAACCGACGCCGTGTGTATGTGCTCAGCAAGTGCAATGTGCGTGAAGCTGTTCGTGCCTCTGGATCAGCGTCTTTTCCTCTCGCGGTTTAGGAACGAGCTTAATCCAGCGTCCACTAGCGACGGAAGATGGGGAGAAGGTACGTCTTTTTTTCGCCCTTAGACGATTTACACAATACCGTGCACAACAGCTCCTCATCACTGATCAGTGCTGGCTTATTATCAACCTACTTAATTGCACTTGACGTTTCAGCGCGGCTCGCCTAATTGTAATTGGTCAACAGATTGCACACGACCATATCGGCCGCGCTTCAAAGATTTTCATTCTCGCCGTCTTGTACTTTTGCTTTCGAAAACCCCCCTGGCTCCACAACGTTGCCCTATTCGTGCTCCCACGGAATCTATTAGAGTAGATTTGGGACATAGCCATGGTTAATATAGTACATAAGAACACGTACAGATCTCCCCCTTTTATTGATAGCAACTCACCGGAACAGCTGGACGATCCAGAACTCCGTGGCCGATATATATAAATGATCTAAAGGCATCTACGCGCGACACACGTTCAGAACTTTGGCGCGGCGTCAATTCTTGACCGGTATCCAAGCGTGCGAAGGCACAAACATGCATCACTCGGCGTGCCAAGGAAGCTTTGATCACGCCGCGACACCGGCGACACGTTTTCGACGAGTTGTACCTTTTGATACGGCTTCACGCACATTGCACTCGCTAAACACATTCACACGGCGTCGGTTCTCGGTCGGTTTCCAAGCGCGCGAAGGCACAGAGACACGGCACTTCGGCGTGCCAAGGATGCTTTGAACACGCCGCCAGCCCTTGCTTTCGACGCGTTGTGCCTTTTTCCTGCGACACTGCACTTTCGTAAACTTTTCCACGTGTTCACAACGGCAAGTCTCAACAATACACAGAGTCTTCAAAAAACTTCTTCGGCGAATGACGACGAACGAGTAGAAAACGTGTCGTCAGCACGCTGGAAAACCGCAGCAAAGGCTAGCAAAAACGGCAAATCGTATCCCAAGCGAGTGAGGCCCGGTGGCTTCACTTGCGGGAGCGGCAAGCGCGATCCAGCAATTGTCATTGAGATCAGTGGTTCACTCACGCTCACGGGAAGCCCTCTCTTTGAAGACGCCACCTGTAGTTCCACTCTACTCTCGTTAATAAGGCAGTCTTGGTGCCTGCTTCGATCATACGAAAAATATGGTTTCAGATCAATTTTAGAATGGTTTTATGAGCAATACAATATGGCGACTTACATCAAACAAACTTTATACCGTGGATGCGTCTGGATTGAAAAACCGTTCACTCACGCTCACGGGAAGCCTTCTCTCTGAAGACCCCACCTGTAGTTCCACTCTACTCTCGTTAATAAGGCAATCTCGGTTCCTGCTTCGATCATACGAAAAATATGGTTTCAGATCAATTTTAGAATGGTTTTATGAGCAATACAATATGGCGACTTACATCAAACAAATTTTATAGCGTGGATGCGTCTGGATTGAAAAACCATTCACTCACGCTGACGTGAAGCCTTCTCTCTGAAGACCCCACCTGTAGTTCCACTCTACTCTCGTTAATAAGGCAGTCTCGGTTCCTGCTTCGATCATACGAAAAATATGGTTTCAGATCAATTTTAGAATGGTTTTGTGAGCAATACAATATGGCGACTTACATCAAACAAACTTTATAGCGTGGATGCGTCTGGATTGAAAAACCTTTCACTCACGCTGACGGGAAGCCTTCTCTCTGAAGACCCCACCTGTACTTCCACTCTACTCTCGTTAATAAGGCAGTCTTGGTGCCTGCTTCGATAATCCGAAAATAATGGTTTCAGATCAATTTTAGAATGGTTTTATGAGCAATAGTTCCACTCTACTCTCGTTAATAAGGCAGTCTTGGTGCCTGCTTCGATCATCCGAAAAATATAGTTCCTCTCTACTCTCGTTAATAAGGCAGTCTTGGTGCCCATTATAACCTCCTTGTGGTGCCTGCTTCGATAATCCGAAAATAATGGTTTCAGATCAATTTTAGAATGGTTTTATGAGCAATACAATATGGCGACTTACATCAAACAAACTTTATAGCGTGGATGCGTCTGGATTGAAAAACCGTTCACTCACGCTCACGGGAAGCCCTCTCTCTGAGGACCCCACCTGTAGTTCCAACTCTCGTTAACAAGGCAGTCTTGGTGCCTGTATAGGACGCCGATCTCACTACCCCTCTGCTTCGACTACGGTATTGATTTTGGCGTATGCCAAAATCAATACCGTAGTCATTTCGGCCTACGCCATAATCAATACCGTAGTCTTTTTCGCTTACCCCAAACACACTATCCTTACGCCAAATTCAATACCTTGAATAACGTCGGTTGAGCGTTGGGTTGAGCAGGGGTTGAGCTCCGCATTCCGCTAAAACTGGCGGAAGTAACTTTCTGCAGCAAAATACCCTGATTGTTGTTTGTATGAGCAGCGGAACGCGCGCGGCAGGCGTTGTTAATTTTGAGTAGCGTTGATATGGCTGACGGCGCACAAAGCTGAAGGGCACAAGCAAGGAAGCTTGGAGTGATTCTATGTCGATGTGATTTGACGTCGCTTCTTTCTGTTTCTTCAATCATGGTGCAAATGCAGGTGCCCGACTCCCGAACGATTCGAAGGCAAGAGTGGTAGCCCGCCTATCCGCTGGTCTTTCAATCGCATGCACTGTCGTCATTTTGGGCATAGCGGAAGAAAATAAGACGCTCGCTATTTTAAATAGCGTGCGATTGGCCTGTCTAGGTTTTGGCGACACCGTTTCAGGCTGTAGATGAGAAAATTTAGCCACTACAGTACGACTGCTAGTCTGGGGTCTGTGCCTCAACAGATCGAAACGGGTGGGGGTGGGGATCCCTGGCAGCGGGACCTTTCGCCGTACGAGCTGCGGTGCGCTAACACACTCGACCTCCTATACCCCCTTGGGTCACAGCGCTTGCTGAAAGAAGTTTGGATCGTTTTACGCAGATTTTGCAGTGCGTACGAGACGCACAACAGCTACGTACGTCCTAGATGCCCAAAATGAGGCTCGCTACTTGTGCGCGGCTCTCGTGATCTGGGGAACAGTATGCTCGCCATGAAAATGTTGCAGTGAGAAGTACGGAAAATTAATATTATAAAAGTAGAGTATTTAAAACTGGCTTGCATTGTCACTGAACATATGAAAATAAAACTGATAAGGAATGCTGATCAGATCGAGTGGGAATGTGATATAATGTTCTCAAGTTATATGTGAAGTTTCGTCGGCACAGGAATTCAAACTTGTTGGCCCCACCCCCGCTCCTAAATTCTTCCAATGTTACTGGCAGTTGTTTTTTTTTATTATTATTTATTATTATATTATTATTATTATTATTATTGTAACTTCAAACGTCCCAACAGGGGCATTACATAAGGAGCGGGGGGGGGGGGGGGGAGTACATAAAAAATACAAAAGATCAACATATAAACAGACAGGTGGCTGACACCCACAGGGCTGGTGAGTAATATAAACAGTCAGGACAAGTGTGTGTGAAATAAAACTTGTACATAGATACACTAGCTAAAAGAGTAATCGAAGCATTGCGGAACAAGACGGGGTTACCTATTGCCGGGCAGAACCAGGGACTCACACCGAGCATACCGGAGCTTCCAGTCGGGCTTGGTGTCCTGAAAAGCGCTGCAGGTGCTCACAAACAAAAGAACCCCAAAGGAGCCCATAGAATTTAAATGGGTACCTGCCCACTCCGTGGTAGAGGGCAACAAACTTGCTCACCAGCAGGCCTGCGCGCTGACTTACCGGGCCACAGCCATGGAAGAGGTGCAGGACCAACCCATGGTGACCTAAAAGGAAATATTAGTCGCACTCTACTGCAAGGAAAGGTGAAGACTGCCAGCCCCGCATCCTAAGTTAACGCTCGAGGAACAGGTAGCGTATAGGCAAATTCAGTCGGGGTCCTTCCCCCACCCCCTTTTACACAGTCGCATATGTTCCCCACTCAATACAGTGGGAACTGCCCTGTGTGCCAAGAGATAGGAACCCTACGTCACAAAATACGCGAGTGTAGATTCAATCAAGACCACCCACTACCCCCACCCTTCCCCCTGTAGAGCGATGGGAGAACTTGCTGTCCAGCCCCGCCCTGGAGAATCAGCTTCAATTGGTCAACAGGGGCCAGGCAGACAAGGCAGCATATAGGATCTCGTGAAGAGGGAAGCCCTTCCATTTGGCAGAGACCATCGCGCTGAAATGCTCAGAATAAAAGTTTATTCTCTCTCCCTCTCTGATTGGTTGAAGTAGTTTGTGATCCGAGATATGGTGACATGGGTGGTATAGTCATAACGATGCTCTTCTAGGAGGAAGTAGGAGTGGGTTATGAAGCATTGGATTATAATAGAAAATTTTATGAAATGGGGTTAAGCATGATGTCTTATGGCGCGACTTATACAGCTGGAATTTCAGTGCAGAGACACTAGTTCTTTGGTAATGATAATTAAGAATCAACCTAGTCGTGCGATTTTGAACTGACTCAAGACGGTTAATGAGATAAATTTGATGTGCATTCCGAATTGCTGCTGCATACTCCAACTTAGGTCCAACGTAAGTCTCATATGCCATTTTGTGGAGATGAGATGGTGGCAACTTCAGATTTCTTTTGATGTACTCGAGAGTGTGCGAAGCCTCTGCTGAGTCTGTTTCAATGTGGTTCTTCCAGGTTAAGTCACTAGGCAGTGTTGCACAAAGATATTTATAGATGGAGGCAGGCAGAGATGATTAGTCCAGAGCCAATGGAATATGAAAAATATGGTGTCACATGTTTCCAAGTAAAGCGAAGTACTTTACATTTTGGCATGTTTAATGACATAAGTCATTTGAAACACCAGGCATGAATCAGGTCAAGGTCACTCGGAAGATTCAAATGGTCATCAGACAAAGTAATTTTGCGATATAGGACACAATCGTAAGCAAAGAGACAAAGCCTACGATTGATAAGTCGTTAATAAAAATAAGAAACACTAGTGGACCTAGAAATGCCCCCTGTGGAACCCCACATATAACTTTAGTAAAATCTGACATATGGTTAGCCAGAGTGCGAGAAAAGACAAAGTCACGAATCCAAGAAAGGACCAAAGGGTCGATACCCAGGATAGAAAGTTTTGAAATTAGATGACGATGGGGAACTCTGTCGAATGCCTCCGAGAAGTCGAGGAATACAGCATCGGTTTGGCCCTGCGAGTCAAGGTTAGTGCTTCAAGAGTCCGCAAAGAAAAAAAAGTCCAAAGCACCTAGGAAGAGGGTTCCTGTTCAAGCTGAGTCAGCCGCAGACACTGCAGTCGCTGACCAACGTGACTGTCAGCTCGGTTTCTCCGCTGCACACGGACATCATCGCCTGGTTTCACCAGATAGATTTTAGCAGGGATGGGCAGTATTTCAAATACAAGTATTTGAAATACGTATTTCAAATACTTTGTGTATTTTGCATTTGTATTTAATTACAAATTGGGTAATGTATTTGACCTGTGTATTTAAATACTAAAACGTGGGTATTTCAAATCCAATTGTAATTAAATACAATTTTGTGGGCGAAAATACATCCCTAAAATTTATTGTCACTGTCCAGAGCAGGAGGAAAACTACGTTCTGCACCGAATGCGGTGTCTCTCAATCAAACACACGCGTTTAGTGACTTTGTGATTACGGTGCTAGTCCACGGCAAGAATAGTGACGAAATGGACGTTCACAGGCAGACTGGCTAAATAAGGGCCTGTGACAACTTGTGATGCTTTCCAGCCTGATTTCCGTCCATATTTTTGCCTGGAACATTTAAATGCGCGGGTCGTCCAGATTTTGTAACTGGTGCGAGGTGCAACAATAAAAAAATATCCAGCTAGTGCTGCGCGTCTTGGTCGTCTTGGTGATTTGTTGGTCTATACCAAAATGTAATTGACAAAAAAAAGCTGCTTGAAGCTTTGTACTTTTTTCACTTATTATGTCGCAGCTGATTACATTTTTTTGTGATTATATTTCTATTACGTTACTAGAGCCTCGCACACTAACTCCCGAGTGTGCGATGCAAAATTAAAATGAGATACCCAGAAACTCGTTGCAGGTGCCCTGAAGTCGCTGACGCAAATGTTGAGGAATGTATTTGGAAAAGTATTTGGAGAAGACCAAATACATTTGGTTGTATTTGTATCGTACTTAAATGCTTTTTTGAAAATGTAATTAGAATTGTAATTAAATACATTTTGACGAAGTATTTGGTATTTGTATTTTAATACTTATTTGCATGTATTTTGCCCATCCCTGGATTTCAGGTTCCAGACGTTTAAAGTTAAGGTGAGGCCATCCCATTGATTTTTATCAAAGCTACCATCTAAGGACTCCATGTAGATTACGTACCACCTCAAGACGGCCAAGCTAACAATGTAGGAGCAAATGAAGAAAGCTTTCCGTCGTCGTTACAACCTGGACAACAAAGTTGAGGCAAAACAAAAGATGTTCAGCACAAGTCAGCACTCGAGAGGGTCCTGCACCGACTCCGCCTTCCATTTACTGGAGCTCATCCATGAGTGCAGCTACCCAGAGACGAAGGGTTATCCTGGCCACACTCTTCCACAAAGCACAAAAGCATGGTTCGACAGGCGCTTCGCTTCGTTGAATGAGTTGCTGGACTCTTTCCTTTGCTTTGACCAGGTTGTCTTCAGCCAACCAAAGACACCGGTTTTGGCTCTCGCTGCAGAGCGAGTGCAAGCTGCGCAGGGACAAAGAAAGCGCGCTCCTTCCTGCTCTCAAAGCAGGGTCGGCCACCGCCTCATTGGAACGCTGACGACAGCAATCGTCACCAGCACCCTTCTGCAACAGAGAAGCAAAAGAAGCAGCATGCGTCGCTTCAGCATGTGTCAAAAACTTCGCGGGACTTTCAATGTTCTTCGTTCCAATACCCTGAAGTTCGATCGTCCGCTCCGTCTCATTTGTAAGAGACGCGGCCACTTTGTCACGTGATGCCGGCAAGAGCTGACCCAAGAATTTCTGGGATGGCAACGGCACTTTGAGTCTGTTGCATTGTTGACGGAGAAAAGTGAAAACCTGATGCCCCTACCGCCTGGAAGGTGTCATTAGTAGTTTGTTGCATCACCTCTGGTGCTGCAGTGGGCATCAAGACAATTAAGCTCAGCAATGCGGACACTGACCCCATTTTCCGTTGATCAAACCTTTTTTTGCCAGGGGACTTCTGTCTCAGAACCTTGGAAAGTTGTCAACCCTCAGCACCAACGTTGGTGTCACATTTGACAGCAGTACGCAGCTCGGAAGTTGACCTCCAGACAAATCAAGCTTGCTCAAGAAAAGCAAGAAAGCGTCTTTGACAGTGGCACATGTATGTTCTTTTTAAGGACTAGCTCGTGTTGTAGGAGAGCCCACTCATCAGAGTCAAGGCAACACTATGATTTACTGGCCCTCGCCAAATTGTGAGCCGGCTCTCTCCCGTGAACTACGAGCTTGAACTCGTGGACGGTACTGGCCGCGTTGTAGTGCATGTGGAGAAACTGAAGCCGGTCGTCAAATTTGTGCAGCCTCTACCTGGGGACTGAACTTTGTAAACTTTATAAGTTTTTTTTCTCATTTATCACGTCGTATGTATATCATTATTTGTGCATATTGCTCAACGCAGTATTTGTTTAATGTTTGTTGCGTGGCAGCATGATATCAGGTCGACACTTAAAACCCTTGGCACGTGACGAGCTGCAAAAGAGACATCACTCTGAAGCGGCTCGTGCGAGCACTCATGATCGAAATAAAAGTAGTAGTTTTGGCATGGTAGCTGATGACGTTGACATGTCTTTCCTGAGCACGGTGCCCATTTATCTTGATGACCGATCCAGATCGTCACAACAACACTACCCAGGTAAAATTCCATGATGGGTTTTCCTGCTTGGACTGTCTCCTTGCAGAGCTGGAAAATTGCCGCGGCAGCCGAAATTTTCAAGAGCATCGTTTTCACTCTGTGTCGTCCTTTGATGGTGTTTATGGTGAGCATCTCTGCTGTCTCCTCTGTCACACACAGCTAGTGGAATGCCTTGTGGCTGGGGCCTGTGCCGTGGTCTGCGTGGGGGTGGGTTGGGGCACAGCGAGTTTTCTTATCTTCCCCTCTGGGTTATGATTATTCATTGTTTCCATACGTGTATATGTGTTATCTTGTACTTACGACTACAGTTTGTTTATGTTTATACCTACTCAGCGGCAGGCTAGCAGGTGCACATGCGTAAGGGTATTAACCTTTCTGTCTAGCCTCGCACGCCGCTGAGTGGGCGAACTTTCTCGTGCAAATAAAAATTATTATTATTATTATTAGTGAGGTCCACTGTTGAAAAAATAGTGCCTCCAAGCACGCTCACCACAAAATTTGTTACAGCCCACATCAGATTTACCGCCAGTTTTTCAACAGCGTTCAGTGTTGTGTTGGCTCGATTATGCCTTAGCTTTGGAGCATCCGGAGTTCTGCCTCCACTGTGGCACACATTGCAAACGGAACAGGCTAGCCTTCAAAAAGCGCAGTGCTGCATCTTTTTTCAGATCCAGGTTCACCGAAGGTTCTTTGTGCCTGCTCATCCCTGGGTCAAGAACTTCCTCATGTGTCAGGAACGCGTCATCTAGGGTCTTGTCCTGGTCAAGGTGGTAATCTACTGTGTCTACTTCAAAGTCCATTGGTCTCCCTTTGACTATGGGTAAGACCAGATAATTCTTGACCAGTACATTATTCAGTGAAGAAAGGGAGAAAACACAGGCGAGCTGGTGAATGACAAACATAGTAAACCCGAGACTTCGGAAAATAAAAAAAAAAAGAAATGAACATTGAAGTCTCGGACACAGGTTGAAGTTTATTCAACAAACACCGCCTTATATACACGTCCATACCTCCTTCACAATTCACCCTTTGGCGAATACGTGCTGCCACCTAGACACGCGACTGGGATCGAGAATAAATGGCTAGAAAACAATGTGCGCACCAGGCCTCTCTAACCTGTTCGACACGTAAAACGTGAGCCACATACTGTTTGCCCATTGAGCCGCTGTGACCTAGATACGGTTTCCCCCAACTTGCCTTTGTCCCCATCGTGGGTTATCTTCTGTCCCGAAGTCGACACGAAAAAAACATTTTTCCTCTGCTCGGCCAGAAGGAAAAGAAAGAAGGTACTAGAACCATTTGCTCTCAAACCGATGTTTCCACAAAAGGTTCATTTCTCGGCCAGAAGGAAAAGAAAGAAGGTACTAGAACCATTTACTCTCAAACCGATGTTTCTACAAAAGATCCTACTACTAGGCGTAACATAACTTCCAACCATATCCAGCACACAAAACAAGAAACAAAAAGAACATGAAACCCAGACACAAAAGAACAGGCCAAAACAAAGGACCCCAAACCGCAAAGGTTGTGCAAGCACAAGATGGTATAGCCTCGACTGTCTTCACAGCGCTTGCAGTGAATGAGCACTCGTGTAACCGCCATGGTGTGATCCAAAGATTTTAGCTCACACTTGTAGAATCTGGCTAACAGTCCATGCTAAGGGGAGATGAAGTATAGAAAACTGCAGCTCTAAATACACACACACACAAAAAAAAGAAAAAAAAAGAACCTGCCACATTGGAAGAATATAGGAACAGGGATGGGGGGCAACGAGTTTGAATTATGTGGGGGATGGAGAATGTAGCAACCCTGTCCACCTGTTCCGACGCAACTTCGCACATAATCCGAGCCTATCTAATGATCTATATCACATTCCCACCCGACCTGATCGGCATTCCTAATTAGTTTTCTTTTCATATGTTCAGTGACAATGCAAGCCAGTTTTAAGTACTCTACTTTTATAATATTACTTGTTCGTACTACTCAATGCAAAATTTTCGTGGCTGTTCCCCAGATCACGAGCCACGCACAAGAGCCTCAGTTTGGGCATCTAGGACGTAGTACGTAGCTGTTGTGCGTCTCGTACGCACTGCAAAGTCTGCGTAAAACGATCCGAACTTCTTTCAGCAAGCGCTGTGACCCAAGCGGGTATCGGAGGTCGAGCGTGTTAGCGCACCGCAGCTCGTACGGCGAAAGGTCCCGCTGCCAGAAATCCCCACCCCCACCCGTTTCGATCTGTTGTGAGGCACAGACCCCAGGCTAGCTGTCGTACTGTAGTGGCTAAATTTTCTCATCTACAGCCTGAAACGGTGTCGCCAAAACCTAGACAGGCCGATCGCACGCTATTTAAAATAGCGAGCGTCTTATTTTCTTCCGCTATGCCCAAAATGACGACAGTGCATGCGATTGAAAGACCAGCGGATAGGCGGGCTACCACTCTTGCCTTCGAATCGTTCGGGAGTCGGGCACCAGCATTTGCACCATGATTGAAGAAACAGAAAGAAGCGACGTCAAATCACATCGACATAGAATTACTCCAAGCTTCCTTGCTTGTGCCCCTCAGCTTTGTGCGCCGTCAGCCATATCAACGCTAATCAAAATATCAACGCCTACCGCGCGCGCTCCGCTGCTCATACAAACAACAACAAACAATCAGGGTATTTTGCTGCAGAAAGTTGCTTCCGCCAGTTTTAGCGAAATGCGGAGCTCAATCCTGGCTCAATCCCTGCTCAACCGACGTTATTCAAGGTATTGAATTTGGCGTAAGGATAGTGTGTTCGCGGTAAGCGAAAAAGACTACGGTATTGATTATGGCGTACGCCGAAATGACTACGGTATTGATCTTGGCGTACGCCATAACCACTACCGTAGTCGAAGCAGAGGGTAGTGAGATTGGCGTCCTACACCTGCTTCGATCATCCGAAAAATATGGTTTCAGATCAATTTTAGAATGGTTTTATGAGCAATACAATATGGCGACTTACATCAAACAAACTTTATAGCGTGGATGCGTCTGGATTGAAAAACCGTTCACTCACGCTCACGGGAAGCCTTCTCTCTGAAGACCCCACCTGTAGTTCCTCTCTACTCTCGTTAATAAGGCAGTCTTGGTGCCTGCTTCGATCATCCGAAAAATATGGTTTCAGATCAATTTTAGAATGGTTTTATGAGCAATACAATATGGCGACTTACATCAAACAAACTTTATAGCGTGGATTCGTCTGGATTGAAAAACCGTTCACTCACGCTCACAGGAAGCCTTCTCTCTGGAGACCCCACCTGTAGTTCCACTCTACTCTCGTTAACAAGGCAGTCTTGGTGCCTGCTTCGATCATCCGAAAACTATGGTTTCAGATCAATTTTAGAATGGTTTTATGAGCAATACAATATGGCGACTTACATCAAACAAAATTTATAGCGTGGATGCGTCTGGATTGAAAAACCGTTCACTCACGCTCACGGGAAGCCTTCTCTCTGAAGACCCCAACTGTAGTTCCACTCTACTCTCGTTAATAAGGCAGTCTTGGTGCCTGCTTCGATCATCCGAAAAATATGGTTTCAGATCAATTTTAGAATAGTTTTATGAGCAATACAATATGGCGACTTACATCAAACAAACTTTATAGCGTGGATGCGTCTGGATTGAAAAGCCATTCACTCACGCTGACGGGAAGCCTTCTCTCTGAAGACCCCACCTGTAGTTCCTCTCTACTCTCGTTAATAAGGCAGTCTTGGTGCCTGCTTCGATAATCCGAAAAATATGGTTTCAGATCAATTTTAGAATGGTTTTATGAGCAATACAATATGGCGACTTACATCAAACAAACTTTATAGCGTGGATGCGTCTGGATTGAAAAGCCATTCACTCACGCTGAAGGGAAGCTTTCTTTCTGAAGACCCCACCCGTAGTTCCACTCTACTCTCGTTAATAAGGCAGTCTTGGTGCCTGCTTCGATAAATCGAAAATAAGGGTTTCAGATCAATTTTAGAATGGTTTTATGAGCAATACAATATGGCGACTTACATCAAACAAACTTTATAGCGTGGATGCGTTTGGATTGAAAAACCATTCACTCACGCTGACGGGAAGCCTTCTCTCTGAAGACCCCACCTGTAGTACCACTCTACTCTCGTTAACAAGGCAGTCTTGGTGCCTGCTTCGATCATCCGAAAACTATGGTTTCAGATCAATTTTAGAATGGTTTTATGAGCAATACAATATGGCGACTTACATCAAACAAAATTTATAGCGTGGATGCGTCTGGATTGAAAAACCGTTCACTCACGCTCACGGGAAGCCTTCTCTCTGAAGACCCCACCTGTAGTTCCACTCTACTCTCGTTAATAAGGCAGTCTTGGTGCCTGCTTCGACAATCCGAAAATAATGGTTTCAGATCAATTTTAGAATGGTTTATGAGCAATACAATATGGCGACTTACATCAAACAAACTTTATAGCGTGGATGCGTCTGGATTGAAAAACCATTCACTCACGCTGACGGGAAGCCTTCTCTCTGAAGGCCCCACCTGCAGTTCCACTCTACTCTCGTTAATAAGGCAGTCTTGGTGCCTGCTTCGATAATCCGAAAATAATGGTTTCAGATCAATTCTAGAATGGTTTTATGAGCAATACAATATGGCGACTTACATCAAACAAACTTTATAGCGTGGGTGCGTCTGGATTGAAAAGCCATTCACTCACGCTGACGGGAAGCCTTCTCTCTGAAGACCCCACCTGTAGTTCCTCTCTACTCTCGTTAATAAGGCAGTCTTGGTGCCTGCTTCGATAATCCGAAAAATATGGTTTCAGATCAATTTTAGAATGGTTTTATGAGCAATACAATATGGCGACTTACATCAAACAAACTTTATAGCGTGGATGCGTCTGGATTGAAAAGCCATTCACTCACGCTGACGGGAAGCCTTCTCTCTGAAGACCCCACCTGTAGTACCTCTCTACTCTCGTTAATAAGGCAGTCTTGGTGCCTGCTTCGATAATCCGAAAAATATGGTTTCAGATCAATTTTAGAATGGTTTTATGAGCAATACAATATGGCGACTTACATCAAACAAACTTTATAGCGTGGATGCGTCTGGATTGAAAAGCCATTCACTCACGCTGACGGGAAGCCTTCTTTCTGAAGACCCCACCCGTAGTTCCACTCTACTCTCGTTAATAAGGCAGTCTTGGTGCCTGCTTCGATCCGAAAATAAGGGTTTCAGATCAATTTTAGAATGGTTTTATGAGCAATACAATATGGCGACTTACATCAAACAAACTTTATAGCGTGGATGCGTCTGGATTGAAAAGCCATTCACTCACGCTGAAGGGAAGCCTTCTTTCTGAAGACCCCACCCGTAGTTCCACTCTACTCTCGTTAATAAGGCAGTCTTGGTGCCTGCTTCGATAAATCGAAAATAAGGGTTTCAGATCAATTTTAGAATGGTTTTATGAGCAATACAATATGGCGACTTACATCAAACAAACTTTATAGCGTGGATGCGTTTGGATTGAAAAACCATTCACTCACGCTGACGGGAAGCCTTCTCTCTGAAGACCCCACCTGTAGTACCACTCTACTCTCGTTAACAAGGCAGTCTTGGTGCCTGCTTCGATCATCCGAAAACTATGGTTTCAGATCAATTTTAGAATGGTTTTATGAGCAATACAATATGGCGACTTACATCAAACAAAATTTATAGCGTGGATGCGTCTGGATTGAAAAACCGTTCACTCACGCTCACGGGAAGCCTTCTCTCTGAAGACCCCACCTGTAGTTCCACTCTACTCTCGTTAATAAGGCAGTCTTGGTGCCTGCTTCGACAATCCGAAAATAATGGTTTCAGATCAATTTTAGAATGGTTTATGAGCAATACAATATGGCGACTTACATCAAACAAACTTTATAGGTGGATGCGTCTGGATTGAAAAACCATTCACTCACGCTGACGGGAAGCCTTCTCTCTGAAGGCCCCACCTGCAGTTCCACTCTACTCTCGTTAATAAGGCAGTCTTGGTGCCTGCTTCGATAATCCGAAAATAATGGTTTCAGATCAATTTTAGAATGGTTTTATGAGCAATACAATATGGCGACTTACATCAAACAAACTTTATAGCGTGGGTGCGTCTGGATTGAAAAGCCATTCACTCACGCTGACGGGAAGCCTTCTCTCTGAAGACCCCACCTGTAGTTCCTCTCTACTCTCGTTAATAAGGCAGTCTTGGTGCCTGCTTCGATAATCCGAAAAATATGGTTTCAGATCAATTTTAGAATGGTTTTATGAGCAATACAATATGGCGACTTACATCAAACAAACTTTATAGCGTGGATGCGTCTGGATTGAAAAGCCATTCACTCACGCTGACGGGAAGCCTTCTCTCTGAAGACCCCACCTGTAGTACCTCTCTACTCTCGTTAATAAGGCAGTCTTGGTGCCTGCTTCGATAATCCGAAAAATATGGTTTCAGATCAATTTTAGAATGGTTTTATGAGCAATACAATATGGCGACTTACATCAAACAAACTTTATAGCGTGGATGCGTCTGGATTGAAAAGCCATTCACTCACGCTGACGGGAAGCCTTCTTTCTGAAGACCCCACCCGTAGTTCCACTCTACTCTCGTTAATAAGGCAGTCTTGGTGCCTGCTTCGATCCGAAAATAAGGGTTTCAGATCAATTTTAGAATGGTTTTATGAGCAATACAATATGGCGACTTACATCAAACAAACTTTATAGCGTGGATGCGCTTGGATTGAAAAACCATTCACTCACGCTGACGGGAAGCCTTCTCTCTGAAGACCCCAACTGTAGTTCCACTCTGCTCTCGTTAATAAGGCAGTCTTGGTGCCTGCTTCGATCATCCGAAAAATATGGTTTCAGATCAATTTTAGAATGGTTTTATGAGCAATACAATATGGCGACTTACATCAAACAAACTTTATAGCGTGGATTCGTCTGGATTGAAAAACCGTTCACTCACGCTCACGGGAAGCCTTCTCTCTGGAGACCCCACCTGTAGTTCCACTCTACTCTCGTTAACAAGGCAGTCTTGGTGCCTGCTTCGATCATCCGAAAACTATGGTTTCAGATCAATTTTAGAATGGTTTTATGAGCAATACAATATGGCGACTTACATCAAACAAAATTTATAGCGTGGATGCGTCTGGATTGAAAAACCGTTCACTCACGCTCACGGGAAGCCTTCTCTCTGAAGACCCCACCTGTAGTTCCACTCTACTCTCGTTAATAAGGCAGTCTTGGTGCCTGCTTCGACAATCCGAAAATAATGGTTTCAGATCAATTTTAGAATGGTTTATGAGCAATACAATATGGCGACTTACATCAAACAAACTTTATAGCGTGGATGCGTCTGGATTGAAAAACCATTCACTCACGCTGACGGGAAGCCTTCTCTCTGAAGGCCCCACCTGCAGTTCCACTCTACTCTCGTTAATAAGGCAGTCTTGGTGCCTGCTTCGATAATCCGAAAATAATGGTTTCAGATCAATTTTAGAATGGTTTTATGAGCAATACAATATGGCGACTTACATCAAACAAACTTTATAGCGTGGATGCGTTTGGATTGAAAAACCATTCACTCACGCTGACGGGAAGCCTTCTCTCTGAAGACCCCACCTGTAGTTCCACTCTACTCTCGTTAATAAGGCAGTCTTGGTGCCTGCTTCGATCCTCCGAAAAATATGGTTTCAGATCAATTTTAGAATAATTTTATGAGCAATACAATATGGCGACTTACATCAAACAAATTTTATAGCGTGGATGCGTCTGGATTGAAAAACCGTTCACTCACGCTCACGGGAAGCCTTCTCTCTGAAGACCCCACCTGTAGTGCCTCTCTACTCTCGTTAATAAGGCAGTCTTGGTGCCTGCTTCGATAATCCGAAAAATATGGTTTCAGATCAATTTTAGAATGGTTTTATGAGCAATACAATATGGCGACTTACATCAAACAAACTTTATAGCGTGGATGCGTCTGGATTGAAAAGCCATTCACTCACGCTGACGGGAAGCCTTCTTTCTGAAGACCCCACCCGTAGTTCCACTCTACTCTCGTTAATAAGGCAGTCTTGGTGCCTGCTTCGATCATTCGAAAAATATGGTTTCATATCAATTTTAGAATGGTTTTATGAGCAATACAATATGGCGACTTACATCAAACAAACTTTATAGCGTGGATGCGTCTGGATTGAAAAACCGTTCACTCACGCTCACGGGAAGCCTTCTCTCTGAAGACCCCAACTGTAGTTCCTCTCTACTCTCGTTAATAAGGCAGCCTTGGTGCCTGCTTCGATAATCCGAAAAATATGGTTTCAGATCAATTTTAGAATGGTTTTATGAGCAATACAATATGGCGACTTACATCAAACAAACTTTATAGCGTGGATGCGTTTGGATTGAAAAACCATTCACTCACGCTGACGGGAAGCCTTCTCTCTGAAGACCCCACCTGTAGTTCCACTCTACTCTCGTTAATAAGGCAGTCTTGGTGCCTGCTTCGATCATCCGAAAAATATGGTTTCAGATCAATTTTAGAATAATTTTATGAGCAATACAATATGGCGACTTACATCAAACAAACTTTATAGCGTGGATGCGTCTGGATTGAAAAACCGTTCACTCACGCTTACGGGAAGCATTCTCTCTGAAGACCCCACCTGTAGTTCCTCTCTGCTCTCGTTAATAAGGCAGTCTTGGTGCCTGCTTCGATAATCCGAAAATAATGGTTTCAGATCAATTTTAGAATGGTTTTATGAGCAATACAATATGGCGACTTACATCAAACAAACTTTATAGCGTGGATGCGTCTGGATTGAAAAACCATTCACTCACGCTGACGGGAAGCCTTCTCTCTGAAGACCCCACCTGTAGTTCCTCTCTACTCTCGTTAATAAGGCAGTCTTGGTGCCTGCTTCGATAATCCGAAAATAATGGTTTCAGATCAATTTTAGAATGGTTTATGAGCAATACAATATGGCGACTTACATCAAACAAACTTTATAGCGTGGATGCGTCTGGATTGAAAAACCATTCACTCACGCTGACGGGAAGCCTTCTCTCTGAAGGCCCCACCTGCAGTTCCACTCTACTCTCGTTAATAAGGCAGTCTTGGTGCCTGCTTCGATAATTCGAAAATAATGGTTTCAGATCAATTTTAGAATGGTTTATGAGCAATACAATATGGCGACTTACATCAAACAAACTTTATAGCGTGGATTCGTCTGGATTGAAAAACCGTTCACTCACGCTCACGGGAAGCCTTCTCTCTGGAGACCCCACCTGTAGTTCCACTCTACTCTCGTTAACAAGGCAGTCTTGGTGCCTGCTTCGATCATCCGAAAACTATGGTTTCAGATCAATTTTAGAATGGTTTTATGAGCAATACAATATGGCGACTTACATCAAACAAAATTTATAGCGTGGATGCGTCTGGATTGAAAAACCGTTCACTCACGCTCACGGGAAGCCTTCTCTCTGAAGACCCCACCTGTAGTTCCACACTACTCTCGTTAATAAGGCAGTCTTGGTGCCTGCTTCGACAATCCGAAAATAATGGTTTCAGATCAATTTTAGAATGGTTTATGAGCAATACAATATGGCGACTTACATCAAACAAACTTTATAGCGTGGATGCGTCTGGATTGAAAAACCATTCACTCACGCTGACGGGAAGCCTTCTCTCTGAAGGCCCCACCTGCAGTTCCACTCTACTCTCGTTAATAAGGCAGTCTTGGTGGCTGCTTCGATGATCCGAAAATAATGGTTTCAGATCAATTTTAGAATGGTTTTATGAGCAATACAATATGGCGACTTACATCAAACAAACTTTATAGCGTGGATGCGTTTGGATTGAAAAACCGTTCACTCACGCTCACGGGAAGCCTTCTCTCTGAAGACCCCAACTGTAGTTCCACTCTACTCTCGTTAATAAGGCAGTCTTGGTGCCTGCTTCGATAATCCGAAAATAATAGTTTCAGATCAATTTTAGAATGGTTTTATGAGCAATACAATATGGCGACTTACATCAAACAAACGTTATAGCGTGGATGCGTCTGGATTGAAAAACCATTCACTCACGCTGTCGGGAAGCCTTCTCTCTGGAGACCCCACCTGTAGTTCCACTCCACTCTCGTTAACAAGGCAGTCTTGGTGCCTGCTTCGATCATCCGAAAAATATGGTTTCGGATCAATTTTAGAATGGTTTTATAAGCAATACAATATGGCGACTTACATCAAACAAACTTTATAGCGTGGATGCGTCTGGATTGAAAAACCATTCACTCACGCTGTCGGGAAGCCTTCTCTCTGGAGACCCCACCTGTAGTTCCACTCTACTCTCGTTAACAAGGCAGTCTTGGTGCCTGCTTCGATCATCCGAAAACTATGGTTTCAGATCAATTTTAGAATGGTTTTATGAGCAATACAATATGGCGACTTACATCAAACAAAATTTATAGCGTGGATGCGTCTGGATTGAAAAACCGTTCACTCACGCTCACGGGAAGCCTTCTCTCTGAAGACCCCAACTGTAGTTCCACTCTACTCTCGTTAATAAGGCAGTCTTGGTGCCTGCTTCGATCATCCGAAAAATATGGTTTCAGATCAATTTTAGAATGGTTTTATGAGCAATACAATATGGCGACTTACATCAAACAAACTTTATAGCGTGGATGCGTCTGGATTGAAAAGCCATTCACTCACGCTGACGGGAAGCCTTCTCTCTGAAGACCCCACCTGTAGTTCCTCTCTACTCTCGTTAATAAGGCAGTCTTGCTGCCTGCTTCGATAATCCGAAAAATATGGTTTCAGATCAATTTTAGAATGGTTTTATGAGCAATACAATATGGCGACTTACATCAAACAAACTTTATAGCGTGGATGCGTCTGGATTGAAAAGCCATTCACTCACGCTGAAGGGAAGCCTTCTTTCTGAAGACCCCACCCGTAGTTCCACTCTACTCTCGTTAATAAGGCAGTCTTGGTGCCTGCTTCGATAAATCGAAAATAAGGGTTTCAGATCAATTTTAGAATGGTTTTATGAGCAATACAATATGGCGACTTACATCAAACAAACTTTATAGCGTGGATGCGTTTGGATTGAAAAACCATTCACTCACGCTGACGGGAAGCCTTCTCTCTGAAGACCCCACCTGTAGTACCACTCTACTCTCGTTAATAAGGCAGTCTTGGTGCCTGCTTCGATCATCCGAAAAATATGGTTTCATATCAATTTTAGAATGGTTTTATGAGCAATACAATATGGCGACTTACATCAAACAAACTTTATAGCGTGGATTCGTCTGGATTGAAAAACCGTTCACTCACGCTCACGGGAAGCCTTCTCTCTGGAGACCCCACCTGTAGTTCCACTCTACTCTCGTTAACAAGGCAGTCTTGGTGCCTGCTTCGATCATCCGAAAACTATGGTTTCAGATCAATTTTAGAATGGTTTTATGAGCAATAGAATATGGCGACTTACATCAAACAAAATTTATAGCGTGGATGCGTCTGGATTGAAAAACCGTTCACTCACGCTCACGGGAAGCCTTCTCTCTGAAGACCCCACCTGTAGTTCCACTCTACTCTCGTTAATAAGGCTGTCTTGGTGCCTGCTTCGATCATCCCAAAAATATGGTTTCAGATCAATTTTAGGATGGTTTTATGAGCAATAGAATATGGCGACTTACATCAAACAAACTTTATAGCGTGGATGCGTCTGGATTGAAAAACCATTCACTCACGCTGACGGGAAGCCTTCTCTCTGAAGGCCCCACCTGTAGTTCCACTGTACTCTCGTTAACAAGGCAGTCTTGGTGCCTGCTTCGATCATCCGAAAACTATGGTTTCAGATCAATTTTAGAATGGTTTTATGAGCAATAGAATATGGCGACTTACATCAAACAAAATTTATAGCGTGGATGCGTCTGGATTGAAAAACCGTTCACTCACGCTCACGGGAAGCCTTCTCTCTGAAGACCCCACCTGTAGTTCCACTCTACTCTCGTTAATAAGGCTGTCTTGGTGCCTGCTTCGATCATCCCAAAAATATGGTTTCAGATCAATTTTAGGATGGTTTTATGAGCAATACAATATGGCGACTTACATCAAACAAAATTTATAGCGTGGATGCGTCTGGATTGAAAAACCATTCACTCACGCTGACGGGAAGCCTTCTCTCTGAAGGCCCCACCTGTAGTTCCACTCTACTCTCATTAACAAGGCAGTCTTGGTGCCTGCTTCGATCATCCGAAAACTATGGTTTCAGATCAATTTTAGAATGGTTTTATGAGCAATAGAATATGGCGACTTACATCAAACAAAATTTATAGCGTGGATGCGTCTGGATTGAAAAACCGTTCACTCACGCTCACGGGAAGCCTTCTCTCTGAAGACCCCACCTGTAGTGCCTCTCTACTCTCGTTAATAAGGCAGTCTTGGTGCCTGCTTCGACAATCCGAAAATAATGGTTTCAGATCAATTATAGAATGGTTTATGAGCAATACAATATGGCGACTTACATCAAACAAACTTTATAGCGTGGATGCGTCTGGATTGAAAAACCATTCACTCACGCTGACGGGAAGCCTTCTCTCTGAAGGCCCCACCTGCAGTTCCACTCTACTCTCGTTAATAAGGCAGTCTTGGTGCCTGCTTCGATAATCCGAAAATAATGGTTTCAGATCAATTTTAGAATGGTTTTATGAGCAATACAATATGGCGACTTTCATCAAACAAACTTTATAGCGTGGATGCGTTTGGATTGAAAAACCATTCACTCACGCTGACGGGAAGCCTTCTCTCTGAAGACCCCACCTGTAGTTCCACTCTACTCTCGTTAATAAGGCAGTCTTGGTGCCTGCTTCGATCATCCGAAAAATATGGTTTCAGATCAATTTTAGAATAATTTTATGAGCAATACAATATGGCGACTTACATCAAACAAATTTTATAGCGTGGATGCGTCTGGATTGAAAAACCGTTCACTCACGCTCACGGGAAGCCTTCTCTCTGAAGACCCCACCTGTAGTTCCTCCCTACTCTCGTTAATAAGGCAGTCTTGGTGCCTGCTTCGATAATCCGAAAAATATGGTTTCAGATCAATTTTAGAATGGTTTTATGAGCAATACAATATGGCGACTTACATCAAACAAACTTTATAGCGTGGATGCGTCTGGATTGAAAAGCCATTCACTCACGCTGACGGGAAGCCTTCTTTCTGAAGACCCCACCCGTAGTTCCACTCTACTCTCGTTAATAAGGCAGTCTTGGTGCCTGCTTCGATAATCCGAAAATAATGGTTTCAGATCAATTTTAGAATGGTTTTATGAGCAATACAACATGGCGACTTACATCAAACAAACTTTATAGCGTGGATGCGTTTGGATTGAAAAACCATTCACTCACGCTGACGGGAAGCCTTCTCTCTGAAGGCCCCACCTGTAGTTCCTCTCTACTCTCGTTAACAAGGCAGTCTTGGTGCCTGCTTCGATCATCCCAAAAATATGGTTTCAGATCAATTTTAGGATGGTTTTATGAGCAATACAATATGGCGACTTACATCAAACAAACTTTATAGCGTGGATGCGTCTGGATTGAAAAACCGTTCACTCACGCTCACGGGAAGCCCTCTCTCTGAAGACCCCACCTGTAGTTCCTCTCTACTCTCGTTAACAAGGCAGTCTTGGTGCCTGCTTCGATCATCCAAAAAATATGGTTTCAGATCAATTTTAGAATGGTTTTATGAGCAATACAATATGGCGACTTACATCAAACAAACTTTATAGTGTGGATGCGTCTGGATTGAAAAACCATTCACTCACGCTGACGGGAAGCCTTCTCTCTGAAGACCCCACCTGTAGTTCCACTCTACTCTCGTTAATAAGGCTGTCTTGGTGCCTGCTTCGATCATCCGAAAAATATGGTTTCAGATCAATTTAGAGTGGTTTTATGAGCAATACATTATGGCGACTTACATCAAACAAACTTTATAGCGTGGATGCGTCTGGATTGAAAATCCATTCTCTCACGCTGACGGGAAGCCTTCTCTCTGAAGGCCCCACCTGTAGTTCCACTCTACTCTCGTTAATAAGGCTGTCTTGGTGCCTGCTTCGATCATCCAAAAAATATGGTTTCAGACCAATTTTAGAATGGTTTTATGAGCAATACATTATGGCGACTTACATCAAACAAACTTTATAGCGTGGATGCGTCTGGATTGAAAAACCATTCACTCACGCTGACGGGAAGCCTTCTCTCTGAAGGCCCCACCTGTAGTTCCACTCTACTCTCGTTAATAAGGCTGTCTTGTTGCCTGCTTCGATCATCCGAAAAATATGGTTTCAGATCAATTTTAGAATGGTTTTATGAGCAATACATTATGGCGACTTACATCAAACAAACTTTATAGCGTGGATGCGTCTGGATTGAAAAACCATTCACTCACGCTGACGGGAAGCCTTCTCTCTGAAGGCCCCACCTGTAGTTCCACTCTACTCTCGTTAATAAGGCTGTCTTGGTGCCTGCTTCGATCATCCAAAAAATATGGTTTCAGATCAATTTTAGGATGGTTTTATGAGCAATACATTATGGCGACTTACATCAAACAAACTTTATAGCGTGGATGCGTCTGGATTGAAAAACCATTCTCTCACGCTGACGGGAAGCCTTCTCTCTGAAGGCCCCACCTGTAGTTCCACTCTACTCTCCTTAATAAGGCTGTCTTGGTGCCTGCTTCGATCATCCGAAAAATATGGTTTCAGATCAATTTTAGGATGGTTTTATGAGCAATACATTATGGCGACTTACATCAAACAAACTTTATAGCGTGGATGCGTCTGGATTGAAAAACCATTGACTCACGCTGACGGGCAGCCTTCTCTCTGAAGGCCCCACCGGTAGTTCCACTCTACTCTCGTTAATAAGGCTGTCTTGGTGCCTGCTTCGATCATCCAAAAAATATGGTTTCAGATCAATTTTAGGATGGTTTTATGAGCAATACATTATGGCGACTTACATCAAACAAACTTTATAGCGTGGATGCGTCTGGATTGAAAAACCGTTCACTCACGCTCACGGGAAGCCCTCTCTCTGAAGACCCCACCTGTAGTTCCTCTCTACTCTCGTTAACAAGGCAGTCTTGGTGCCTGCTTCGATCATCCAAAAAATATGGTTTCAGATCAATTTTAGAATGGTTTTATGAGCAATACAATATGGCGACTTACATCAAACAAACTTCATAGTGTGGATGCGTCTGGATTGAAAAACCATTCACTCACGCTGACGGGAAGCCTTCTCTCTGAAGACCCCACCTGTAGTTCCACTCTACTCTCGTTAATAAGGCTGTCTTGGTGCCTGCTTCGATCATCCAAAAAATATGGTTTCAGATCAATTTTAGGATGGTTTTATGAGCAATACAATATGGCGACTTACATCAAACAAACTTTATAGCGTAGATGCGTCTGGATTGAAAAACCGTTCACTCACGCTCACGGGAAGCCCTCTCTCTGAAGACCCCACCTGTAGTTCCTCTCTACTCTCGTTAACAAGGCAGTCTTGGTGCCTGCTTCGATCATCCGAAAAATATGGTTTCAGATCAATTTTAGAATGGTTTTATGAGCAATACAATATGGCGACTTACATCAAACAAACTTTATAGTGTGGATGCGTCTGGATTGAAAAACCATTCACTCACGCTGACGGGAAGCCTTCTCTCTGAAGACCCCACCTCTAGTTCCACTCTACTCTCGTTAATAAGGCTGTCTTGGTGCCTGCTTCGATCATCCGAAAAATATGGTTTCAGATCAATTTAGAGTGGTTTTATGAGCAATACATTATGGCGACTTACATCAAACAAACTTTATAGCGTGGATGCGTCTGGATTGAAAATCCATTCTCTCACGCTGACGGGAAGCCTTCTCTCTGAAGGCACCAAGACAGCCTTATTAACGAGAGTAGAGTGGAACTACAGGTGGGGCACCTGTAGTTCCACTCTACTCTCGTTAATAAGGCTGTCTTGGTGCCTGCTTCGATCATCCAAAAAATATGGTTTCAGACCAATTTTAGAATGGTTTTATGAGCAATACATTATGGCGACTTACATCAAACAAACTTTATAGCGTGGATGCGTCTGGATTGAAAAACCATTCACTCATGCTGACGGGAAGCCTTCTCTCTGAAGGCCCCACCTGTAGTTCCACTCTACTCTCGTTAATAAGGCTGTCTTGTTGCCTGCTTCGATCATCCGAAAAATATGGTTTCAGATCAATTTTAGAATGGTTTTATGAGCAATACATTATGGCGACTTACATCAAACAAACTTTATAGCGTGGATGCGTCTGGATTGAAAAACCATTCACTCACGCTGGCGGGAAGCCTTCTCTCTGAAGGCCCCACCTGTAGTTCCACTCTACTCTCGTTAATAAGGCTGCCTTGGTGCCTGCTTCGATCATCCAAAAAATATGGTTTCAGATCAATTTTAGGATGGTTTTATGAGCAATACATTATGGCGACTTACATCAAACAAACTTTATAGCGTGGATGCGTCTGGATTGAAAAACCATTCTCTCACGCTGACGGGAAGCCTTCTCTCTGAAGGCCCCACCTGTAGTTCCACTCTACTCTCCTTAATAAGGCTGTCTTGGTGCCTGCTTCGATCATCCGAAAAATATGGTTTCAGATCAATTTTAGGATGGTTTTATGAGCAATACATTATGGCGACTTACATCAAACAAACTTTATAGCGTGGATGCGTCTGGATTGAAAAACCATTCACTCACGCTGACGGGCAGCCTTCTCTCTGAAGGCCCCACCGGTAGTTCCACTCTACTCTCGTTAATAAGGCTGTCTTGGTGCCTGCTTCGATCATCCAAAAAATATGGTTTCAGATCAATTTTTGGATGGCTTTATGAGCAATACATTATGGCGACTTACATCAAACAAACTTTATAGCGTGGATGCGTCTGGATTGAAAAACCATTCACTCACGCTGACGGGAAGCCTTCTCTCTGAAGGCCCCACCTGTAGTTCCACTCTACTCTCGTTAATAAGGCTGTCTTGGTGCCTGCTTCGATCATTTTAAAAAATATGGTTTCAGATCAATTTTAGAATGGTTTTATGAGCAATACATTATGGCGACTTACATCAAACAAACTTTATAGCGTGGATGCGTCTGGATTGAAAAACCATTCTCCCACGCTGACGGGAAGCCTTCTCTCTGAAGGCCCCACCTGTAGTTCCACTCTACTCTCGTTAATAAGGCTGTCTTGGTGCCTGCTTCGATCATCCGAAAAATATGGTTTCAGATCAATTTTAGGATGGTTTTATGAGCAATACATTATGGCGACTTACATCAAACAAACTTTATAGCGTGGATGCGTCTGGATTGAAAAACCATTCACTCACGCTGACGGGAAGCCTTCTCGCTGAAGGCCCCACCTGTAGTTCCACTCTACTCTCGTTAATAAGGCTGTCTTGGTGCCTGCTTCGATCATCCGAAAAATATGGTTTCAGATCAATTTTAGGATGGTTTTATGAGCAATACATTATGGCGACTTACATCAAACAAACTTTATAGCGTGGATGCGTCTGGATTGAAAAACCATTCACTCACGCTGACGGGAAGCCTTCTCTCTGAAGGCCCCACCGGTAGTTCCACTCTACTCTCGTTAATAAGGCTGTCTTGGTGCCTGCTTCGATCATCCAAAAAATATTGTTTCAGACCAATTTTAGAATGGTTTTATGAGCAATACATTATGGCGACTTACATCAAACAAACTTTATAGCGTGGATGCGTCTGGATTGAAAAACCATTCACTCACGCTGACGGGAAGCCTTCTCTCTGAAGGCCCCACCTGTAGTTCCACTCTACTCTCGTTAATAAGGCTGTCTTGGTGCCTGCTTCGATCATCCGAAAAATATGGTTTCAGATCAATTTTAGGATGGTTTTATGAGCAATACATTATGGCGACTTACATCAAACAAACTTTATAGCGTGGATGCGTCTGGATTGAAAAACCATTCACTCACGCTGACGGGAAGCCTTCTCTCTGAAGGCCCCACCTGTAGTTCCACTCTACTCTCGTTAATAAGGCTGTCTTGGTGCCTGCTTCGATCATCCGAAAAATATGGTTTCAGATCAATTTTAGGATGGTTTTATGAGCAATACATTATGGCGACTTACATCAAACAAACTTTATAGCGTGGATGCGTCTGGATTGAAAAACCATTCTCCCACGCTGACGGGAAGCCTTCTCTCTGAAGGCCCCACCTGTAGTTCCACTCTACTCTCGTTAATAAGGCTGTCTTGGTGCCTGCTTCGATCATCCGAAAAATATGGTTTCAGATCAATTTTAGGATGGTTTTATGAGCAATACATTATGGCGACTTACATCAAACAAACTTTATAGCGTGGATGCGTCTGGATTGAAAAACCATTCACTCACGCTGACGGGAAGCCTTCTCGCTGAAGGCCCCACCTGTAGTTCCACTCTACTCTCGTTAATAAGGCTGTCTTGGTGCCTGCTTCGATCATCCAAAAAATATGGTTTCAGATCAATTTTAGGATGGTTTTATGAGCAATACATTATGGCGACTTACATCAAACAAACTTTATAGCGTGGATGCGTCTGGATTGAAAAACCATTCACTCACGCTGACGGGAAGCCTTCTCTCTGAAGGCCCCACCGGTAGTTCCACTCTACTCTCGTTAATAAGGCTGTCTTGGTGCCTGCTTCGATCATCCGAAAAATATGGTTTCAGATCAATTTTAGGATGGTTTTATGAGCAATACATTATGGCGACTTACATCAAACAAACTTTATAGCGTGGATGCGTCTGGATTGAAAAACCATTCACTCACGCTGACGGGAAGCCTTCTCGCTGAAGGCCCCACCTGTAGTTCCACTCTACTCTCGTTAATAAGGCTGTCTTGGTGCCTGCTTCGATCATCCAAAAAATATGGTTTCAGATCAATTTTAGGATGGTTTTATGAGCAATACATTATGGCGACTTACATCAAACAAACTTTATAGCGTGGATGCGTCTGGATTGAAAAACCATTCACTCACGCTGACGGGAAGCCTTCTCGCTGAAGGCCCCACCTGTAGTTCCACTCTACTCTCGTTAATAAGGCTGTCTTGGTGCCTGCTTCGATCATCCAAAAAATATGGTTTCAGATCAATTTTAGGATGGTTTTATGAGCAATACATTATGGCGACTTACATCAAACAAACTTTATAGCGTGGATGCGTCTGGATTGAAAAACCATTCACTCACGCTGACGGGAAGCCTTCTCTCTGAAGGCCCCACCTGTAGTTCCACTCTACTCTCGTTAATAAGGCTGTCTTGGTGCCTGCTTCGATCATCCGAAAAATATGGTTTCAGATCAATTTTAGGATGGTTTTATGAGCAATACATTATGGCGACTTACATCAAACAAACTTTATAGCGTGGATGCGTCTGGATTGAAAAACCATTCTCCCACGCTGACGGGAAGCCTTCTCTCTGAAGGCCCCACCTGTAGTTCCACTCTACTCTCGTTAATAAGGCTGTCTTGGTGCCTGCTTCGATCATCCGAAAAATATGGTTTCAGATCAATTTTAGGATGGTTTTATGAGCAATACATTATGGCGACTTACATCAAACAAACTTTATAGCGTGGATGCGTCTGGATTGAAAAACCATTCTCCCACGCTGACGGGAAGCCTTCTCTCTGAAGGCCCCACCTGTAGTTCCACTCTACTCTCGTTAATAAGGCTGTCTTGGTGCCTGCTTCGATCATCCGAAAAATATGGTTTCAGATCAATTTTAGGATGGTTTTATGAGCAATACATTATGGCGACTTACATCAAACAAACTTTATAGCGTGGATGCGTCTGGATTGAAAAACCATTCACTCACGCTGACGGGAAGCCTTCTCGCTGAAGGCCCCACCTGTAGTTCCACTCTACTCTCGTTAATAAGGCTGTCTTGGTGCCTGCTTCGATCATCCGAAAAATATGGTTTCAGATCAATTTTAGGATGGTTTTATGAGCAATACATTATGGCGACTTACATCAAACAAACTTTATAGCGTGGATGCGTCTGGATTGAAAAACCATTCACTCACGCTGACGGGAAGCCTTCTCTCTGAAGGCCCCACCGGTAGTTCCACTCTACTCTCGTTAATAAGGCTGTCTTGGTGCCTGCTTCGATCATCCAAAAAATATTGTTTCAGACCAATTTTAGAATGGTTTTATGAGCAATACATTATGGCGACTTACATCAAACAAACTTTATAGCGTGGATGCGTCTGGATTGAAAAACTATTCACTCACGCTGACGGGAAGCCTTCTCTCTGAAGGCCCCACCTGTAGTTCCACTCTACTCTCGTTAATAAGGCTGTCTTGGTGCCTGCTTCGATCATCCAAAAAATATGGTTTCAGATCAATTTTAGGATGGTTTTATGAGCAATACATTATGGTGACTTACATCAAACAAACTTTATAGCGTGGATGCGTCTGGATTGAAAAACCATTCTCTCACGCTGACGGGAAGCCTTCTCTCTGAAGGCACCACCTGTAGTTCCACTCTGCTCTCGTTAATAAGGCTGTCTTGGTGCCTGCTTCGATCATCCAAATAATATTGTTTCAGACCAATTTTAGAATGGTTTTATGAGCAATACATTATGGCGACTTACATCAAACTTTATAGCGTGGATGCGTCTGGATTGAAAAACCATTCACTCACGCTGACGGGAAGCCTTCTCTCTGAAGGCCCCACCTGTAGTTCCACTCTACTCTCGTTAATAAGGCTGTCTTGGTGCCTGCTTCGATCATCCAAAAAATATGGTTTCAGATCAATTTTAGAATGGTTTTATGAGCAATACATTATGGCGACTTACATCAAACAAACTTTATAGCGTGGATGCGTCTGGATTGAAAAACCATTCACTCACGCTGACGGGAAGCCTTCTCTCTGAAGGCCCCACCGGTAGTTCCACTCTACTCTCGTTAATAAGGCTGTCTTGGTGCCTGCTTCGATCATCCAAAAAATATGGTTTCAGATCAATTTTAGAATGGTTTTATGAGCAATACAATATGGCGACTTACATCAAACAAACTTTATAGCGTGGATGCGTCTGGATTGAAAAACCATTCTCTCACGCTGACGGGAAGCCTTCTCTCTGAAGGCCCCACCTGTAGTTCCACTCTACTCTCCTTAATAAGGCTGTCTTGGTGCCTGCTTCGATCATCCGAAAAATATGGTTTCAGATCAATTTTAGGATGGTTTTATGAGCAATACATTATGGCGACTTACATCAAACAAACTTTATAGCGTGGATGCGTCTGGATTGAAAAACCATTCACTCACGCTGACGGGCAGCCTTCTCTCTGAAGGCCCCACCGGTAGTTCCACTCTACTCTCGTTAATAAGGCTGTCTTGGTGCCTGCTTCGATCATCCAAAAAATATGGTTTCAGATCAATTTTTGGATGGTTTTATGAGCAATACATTATGGCGACTTACATCAAACAAACTTTATAGCGTGGATGCGTCTGGATTGAAAAACCATTCACTCACGCTGACGGGAAGCCTTCTCTCTGAAGGCCCCACCTGTAGTTCCACTCTACTCTCGTTAATAAGGCTGTCTTGGTGCCTGCTTCGATCATTTTAAAAAATATGGTTTCAGATCAATTTTAGAATGGTTTTATGAGCAATACATTATGGCGACTTACATCAAACAAACTTTATAGCGTGGATGCGTCTGGATTGAAAAACCATTCTCCCACGCTTTCGGGAAGCCTTCTCTCTGAAGGCCCCACCTGTAGTTCCACTCTACTCTCGTTAATAAGGCTGTCTTGGTGCCTGCTTCGATCATCCGAAAAATATGGTTTCAGATCAATTTTAGGATGGTTTTATGAGCAATACATTAT
This sequence comes from Ixodes scapularis, assembly GCF_016920785.2. Lineage (NCBI taxonomy): Eukaryota > Metazoa > Arthropoda > Arachnida > Ixodida > Ixodidae > Ixodes > Ixodes scapularis. The sequence goes on from NW_024609881.1 coordinate 57,931,675, forward strand.
GGCGACTTACATCAAACAAACTTTATAGCGTGGATGCGTCTGGATTGAAAAACCATTCACTCACGCTGACGGGAAGCCTTCTCGCTGAAGGCCCCACCTGTAGTTCCACTCTACTCTCGTTAATAAGGCTGTCTTGGTGCCTGCTTCGATCATCCGAAAAATATGGTTTCAGATCAATTTTAGGATGGTTTTATGAGCAATACATTATGGCGACTTACATCAAACAAACTTTATAGCGTGGATGCGTCTGGATTGAAAAACCATTCACTCACGCTGACGGGAAGCCTTCTCTCTGAAGGCCCCACCGGTAGTTCCACTCTACTCTCGTTAATAAGGCTGTCTTGGTGCCTGCTTCGATCATCCAAAAAATATTGTTTCAGACCAATTTTAGAATGGTTTTATGAGCAATACATTATGGCGACTTACATCAAACAAACTTTATAGCGTGGATGCGTCTGGATTGAAAAACCATTCACTCACGCTGACGGGAAGCCTTCTCTCTGAAGGCCCCACCTGTAGTTCCACTCTACTCTCGTTAATAAGGCTGTCTTGGTGCCTGCTTCGATCATCCAAAAAATATTGTTTCAGACCAATTTTATAATGGTTTTATGAGCAATACATTATGGCGACTTACATCAAACAAACTTTATAGCGTGGATGCGTCTGGATTGAAAAACCATTCACTCACGCTGACGGGAAGCCTTCTCTCTGAAGGCCCCACCTGTAGTTCCACTCTACTCTCGTTAATAAGGCTGTCTTGGTGCCTGCTTCGATCATCCAAAAAATATTGTTTCAGACCAATTTTAGAATGGTTTTATGAGCAATACATTATGGCGACTTACATCAAACAAACTTTATAGCGTGGATGCGTCTGGATTGAAAAACCATTCACTCACGCTGACGGGAAGCCTTCTCTCTGAAGGCCCCACCTGTAGTTCCACTCTACTCTCGTTAATAAGGCTGTCTTGGTGCCTGCTTCGATCATCCAAAAAATATGGTTTCAGATCAATTTTAGGATGGTTTTATGAGCAATACATTATGGCGACTTACATCAAACAAACTTTATAGCGTGGATGCGTCTGGATTGAAAAACCATTCTCTCACGCTGACGGGAAGCCTTCTCTCTGAAGGCACCACCTGTAGTTCCACTCTACTCTCGTTAATAAGGCTGTCTTGGTGCCTGCTTCGATCATCCAAATAATATTGTTTCAGACCAATTTTAGAATGGTTTTATGAGCAATACATTATGGCGACTTACATCAAACAAACTTTATAGCGTGGATGCGTCTGGATTGAAAAACCATTCACTCACGCTGACGGGAAGCCTTCTCTCTGAAGGCCCCACCGGTAGTTCCACTCTACTCTCGTTAATAAGGCTGTCTTGGTGCCTGCTTCGATCATCCAAAAAATATTGTTTCAGACCAATTTTAGAATGGTTTTATGAGCAATACATTATGGCGACTTACATCAAACAAACTTTATAGCGTGGATGCGTCTGGATTGAAAAACCATTCACTCACGCTGACGGGAAGCCTTCTCTCTGAAGGCCCCACCTGTAGTTCCACTCTACTCTCGTTAATAAGGCTGTCTTGGTGCCTGCTTCGATCATCCAAAAAATATTGTTTCAGACCAATTTTAGAATGGTTTTATGAGCAATACATTATGGCGACTTACATCAAACAAACTTTATAGCGTGGATGCGTCTGGATTGAAAAACCATTCACTCACGCTGACGGGAAGCCTTCTCTCTGAAGGCCCCACCTGTAGTTCCACTCTACTCTCGTTAATAAGGCTGTCTTGGTGCCTGCTTCGATCATCCGAAAAATATGGTTTCAGATCAATTTTAGGATGGTTTTATGAGCAATACATTATGGCGACTTACATCAAACAAACTTTATAGCGTGGATGCGTCTGGATTGAAAAACCATTCTCTCACGCTGACGGGAAGCCTTCTCTCTGAAGGCACCACCTGTAGTTCCACTCTACTCTCGTTAATAAGGCTGTCTTGGTGCCTGCTTCGATCATCCAAATAATATTGTTTCACACCAATTTTAGAATGGTTTTATGAGCAATACATTATGGCGACTTACATCAAACTTTATAGCGTGGATGCGTCTGGATTGAAAAACCATTCACTCACGCTGACGGGAAGCCTTCTCTCTGAAGGCCCCACCTGTAGTTCCACTCTACTCTCGTTAATAAGGCTGTCTTCGTGCCTGCTTCGATCATCCAAAAAATATGGTTTCAGATCAATTTTAGAATGGTTTTATGAGCAATACATTATGGCGACTTACATCAAACAAACTTTATAGCGTGGATGCGTCTGGATTGAAAAACCATTCACTCACGCTGACGGGAAGCCTTCTCTCTGAAGGCCCCACCTGTAGTTCCACTCTACTCTCGTTAATAAGGCTGTCTTGGTGCCTGCTTCGATCATCCGAAAAATATGGTTTCAGATCAATTTTAGAATGGTTTTATGAGCAATACAATATGGCGACTTACATCAAACAAACTTTATAGCATGGATGCGTCTGGATTGAAAAACCATTCACTCACGCTGACGGGAAGCCTTCTCTCTGAAGGCCCCACCTGTAGTTCCACTCTACTCTCGTTAATAAGGCTGTCTTGGTGCCTGCTTGGATCATCCGAAAAATATGGTTTCAGATCAATTTTAGAATGGTTTTATGAGCAATACAATATGGCGACTTACATCAAACAAACTTTATAGCATAGATGCGTCTGGATTGAAAAACCATTCACTCACGCTGACGGGAAGCCTTCTCTCTGAAGGCCCCACCTGTAGTTCCACTCTACTCTCGTTAATAAGGCTGTCTTTGTGCCTGCTTCGATCATCCAAAAAATATGGTTTCAGATCAATTTTAGAATGGTTTTATGAGCAATACATTATGGCGACTTACATCAAACAAACTTTATAGCGTGGATGCGTCTGGATTGAAAAACCATTCACTCACGCTGACGGGAAGCCTTCTCTCTGAAGGCCCCACCGGTAGTTCCACTCTACTCTCGTTAACAAGGCTGTCTTGGTGCCTGCTTCGATCATCCAAAAAATATGGTTTCAGATCAATTTTAGAATGGTTTTATGAGCAATACAATATGGCGACTTACATCAAACAAAGTTTATAGCGTGGATGCGTCTGGATTGAAAAACCAAGGCCAAGATTCCGAGACATTCGGGCTAGTTTCAAACGTCCCACCACGCGGCGCTCAAAGACCAACCTGCAGAATATTTTTCAACCAGAAAAAAGTTCCCCTCGCCACACTTCCCATTTCCTCCTCTCCCACAGTTGACTTGACGGCGGGGAGACTCCTTTTGTTGCTGCATCTCGGGGCCAGATAAGCCAAGCTAAGCGCATAATGGGCGATTTGCGGCGGGAGGCACAGCGACCCCTTTCCTCCGGCGATACCAGAGAAGCGCCCGAAACCGAACTCTCCTTTCTGCAGCATTTCAAAGCCTAGCCTCTCGGTTTTGTCTCTGAATTTTTGTTTTGTTTTGCGATAAGCATGCTTGGCTACTCCGAGCATTTGACTGCTTCTGCCGTCCATGTAAAGTGGCCCAAGGCCATGTGAGGATGGGCATAGGCCAAGAGCCGTCGTCCAAAAACCCTAGAGTTCGAAGGAACTACCGCATTTTCCGGACTATAGTCCGCACCCGGTGCATAGTCCGCAGGGAAATATTTTGCGTCAAAAATAAAAGCGTTTTCTTAGATAGTCCGCACCCGGTACACAATCGGCACCCAGTGCAAAGCCCGCACTTAGCACCTAGTCCGAACGTAAAAAGTATCATACTCAGCAGATCTTGACAAACGCCTACTGTATTAAGTCACGATGAAGCTTTATCGTACGTAAATCAACATCAGTATAGTCCGTTACTCATAAAATCCTTCACGATTGTCATAGTGAAGGATCTAGAAAAATTAAATCATCGTATTGTCCGCACCTGTAGATATTCTGCATCGGGTGAATTTTCAACTTTTAAACTTGTATAGTCCGGAAAATACGGTACTACAGAGTGTAATGTGACCCTGGGTACTTGAAGAGGAAGCGGCGAGCCTTACAAAAAGTGTTTACGGGATGGGAACTCATGCCAGCGTGCGTACTCTAACATGTCCGGTGCTTTTACCCCAACCCACCTGGTGTTGCCTAAATGGGACACACGTTGAAATAAACAGTGCTGGGGGCTGTCAAACCGTTGTTTTTGTTCTGAAATTTGACCGAAACTCCAAATATTGAGATCTGCAAAAATCCATAATACGAAACAGCCTTTTTTTCCCGGTTCCTTGCATTTTTATATTGCGTTTTGAGATCCTACTAGTGACCAGTGCCGCGTTTAGACGTCATATTGCACGTGGCCACACCGGTGACTAGAACTCACCCTTCCGTAAGCAAAAGTTTAACGTACAAGTTCACCCGTCAAATTTTGGAAGTGTAATTACAATATTGCGTTAATTTTTCTCAACTCAATATCTCTTCTCGAAATGGTTAATCACTTTAGTACAGTCGCCCTCTTGAGATTTCTAGGCGAGAGATGGCAAAAGCACTTTCCAAAACTAACTGTTTTACTAGACATGATTAAAATAGCGCAAATTTGACAAGGACAAAATGAAGGCACACGTAGAACAGGACTGGCGCTTACTTCCAACTGAGTTTATTTGATCATCAACGAAGCAATATATACCATCGCCAGCGAGCATAAAAACCCAAAAACACACAAAAAATATATACTTTAAGATTATATGCCTACAACGTGCCGTTCTTTAGATAAAACCATCAAGAAAAACTATTTCTTTGTCAATGAGACCTACCGACGGCATGCTTGATGGTTTTTCTTGATGGTTTTATCCAAAGAACGGCGCGTTGTAGGCATATAATCTTAAAGTATATATTTTTTGTGTGTTTTTGGGTTTTTATGCCAGCTGGCGATGGTTTATATTGCTTGGTTGATGATCAAATAAACTTAGTTGGAAGTAAGCGCCAGTACTGTTCTACGTGTGCCTTCATTTTGTCCTTGTCAAATTTGCGCTATTTTAATCATGTCTAGTAAGAACCAACTAGCCCAAACAAAAGTCGTTTTATAACTATTTTACATTACCGATTCCTTTCTTAAAAATCACTAAAATTTAATTATATCACGTTACAAATTACTGATTACTAAAACTATGGGCATTCTCTTCATATTACATTTAATTTTTGCAGGTAGAGTTTGCTTGTCGATAATGAAATATCAGTCTGCTGTTGCAAACAGTGCAATGTAGGCGCAATATAATATATTACTGTCATGCCGCGAGCTTGTTCAGGAAGCCGCCGATGACAACGAGGTTTTACGATGCGCTAATAACTCCAAAGTATCTGAATCAGTCGTGTCGCCATGCTGTACTACAGCGCAACATATGAGATGAGACCATAACCGTGCTCTCGCAAGCTCGTTGTTAATAAAAAAAAAGAAGATAATATTTTTTTTTCTTTAATTCTCTACTTGTGCTTGTAAGTTGCAACACAGCAAGAGCTACTGAAGTCTATTGTAATGTATCACTGATATCCGATAAGCTGAGGGTTCCCGGACATTTCATCGAACGCCGTTTCGTCGAACACCGTTTCATCGAAAAAATGGACGTTTCATCGAACGTCGTTTCATCGAAAGCCGTTTCATCGGAATCGCTGACGGCCGTTTCATCGAATGTCTTTTATATAAAAAATGTGAAAGATGCTCTTTTATGCACGGATCGAGTGCATTTTCGTGTCATTCTCCCATTTCATATTCAGGTTTTTTTATATCCAAACTTGTAGCTGTTGCAATTTATTTTGATGCAAGTAACCCATGAGGATATTTGTACCGATTTTTATGTTTGTTTCGCATATTGTGCTTATCTGTTCACCCCTTCTGTATTACTCGATGAGCCTTGAGGCTGTTGTAACACATGATAAAAAGTCGCACTCCCGGTAAGAGCGCACTCCAACTCATGGAGGCCAGAAGGCGACTTAGGTTTTGTGCAGGCGCAACAACTTAAGCCATGTGAGCCTCCTGGCCTCTCATGTCTTGCTATTGATACGTTTTTACTGCCCGAAGCTTGCAGTAGCTAAAGCTGAGGTGCTATTTATGAAACGACAACGAAACATTTTTTTTTTTTTTTTTAGTTTTAAGACTCAATGAAGTCGAAAATGAGTACGTCACTTAAAATTTTATTTTAAAACTTTAAGGGGGTCATGTGTTCGTGCGACAGCCATTCACCGTTTCAAATGATGAGCAATTGCTCTCAAAAAGTCCCCCACAGCCATGTTCCGTCGATTCTCATAAAAAAGGCGGACCTTCTCATTTCTTGCCGCTATGGCCTTCTTCTGGCGAGGAGGCTCTTGGGAACTCAGCATCGCGTCCAGCTCGTCTTCCGTCAGTTGATGTTCTGCGGCAATGCAAGCCAAAAACTTCCAGAACCCCGGATGGGCACCTTCGACCAGCTTCAGGAAGCGGGAATGCCACCCTGGCGTTCGATTCGACGGCGTTCGATAAAACGGCATTCGATGAAACGGCTTCGCTGAAACGGTGTTCGATGAAACGGCGTTCGATGAAACGGCATTCGATGAAACGGCTTCGATGAAACGGCGTTCGACGAAACGGCGTTCGATGAAATGTCCGGTCCCAATACCGGAGGCCCTGTTGAAGTTTCAGGGGCTCGGGTTTGCGTAGAGATTATCATTTGCGCCGATACCCGGTTTTCGCTTTGCTAAAATATTTCAACAACTGCCAGTCTTGAACGGGTCAACGAAAGAACTGATCGTTTTCACGTAGTTGGGTTAAAACTATGTGGTTAGGCTACTGTATGGGTGCACTACTAAAACCAATTATAATGACATCTAAAGCGACAATCACTCTCATGTGTACTTTATCTTGTAAATAACACTTTTGCGATTGACAAGTACTTTTGCGCGCGTGCACCGTCGGCGAAAGTCGCACCATTAAATGATCTCCCTTCTTTTTCTTTTCTTTTTTTCTGAGCGAGAAAAAAGGGGGAGGGGGAGAGAAGGTTGTTGAGGGTAAAAAATGTTGGAGATATGTGCTCTGATTGTCATGATTGTGCATTTTTGATCACCTAACCTTTACAGCTCCCACATGAACGCGACGTTCCATGATGTCAACCGCAGAAACAGTTTGATCACTACTCGTACATCAGCCACTGCATTCGGCTTTCAGGTTATTGTGTACCTTCGTGCGTGTGTGCGTGCGTGTAACTTTGATATTTGTATCTGATGTTTGCGAGTGCATATCTCGTAATATTTTCTAGATATAGCGTTTAATTTTTTTTTGTATATTCTTTCCGGAACGGTAAATCATCTAAAAATATTTTTTTACTCAAGTTTATAACTGAAAATATTTACAACGCTTCAAACGTGCTTCAATGTGAAAAGTTCCTCAACTTCAGCGTGCAATTAAAAGAAAACTTCGTTTTTCTTTTTTTCTCGAGGAAAATATTTTACACTATATCGCGTGGTGTTCCATTAACATGTTGCATTATTTTGTCTCCATCCAAAATGCAGCACTTCGAAATACACAAAGGCCACTTTGAAATTTTTACCCAATATTTGTGAGTTGTTATCTGGCAATGTCTTCAAGATATAGCATTGAACTATTTCTAATATGTTCTTCCCAAGAGGGCCTATCACCTACATGAAAATCATGAATCCCGGACAAAAGCTCACCGGACAAAAGCTCACCGGACAGAAGCTCACCGGACAAAAGCTCACCGAACAAAAGCTCACCCATTCTTTCACAGACCCGGACAAAAGCTCACCCATATTTTCACAAACCCGGACAAAAGCTCACCACGAGAAAATTTCATGTTGGTCTTAATACGAGTGCGGACTACTTAGATGCATGCGTGCGACACACAAAGGCAACGATAAATTAAATCTGACAGGCGCATGGTTTGTTGATTTTAGTAGAAACAAGTTTATTTATCGATTGGTTAGAAGCGACTGCAGTGCCCCACTAGCTCCAGCAGTCTTGGTAGATCTCGATGTACATGCAAGCCCTTGCAAATATTTCTAAGGCGATTCTGCAAGTGCAGAGTAATTTTTCGCACCCGCTTTACGGTGGGCTCACCGCTCCGGGCTTTGTCAATGCCGTGGCAACGAGCGCCTAATTTTGCTGTAGGCATTCAATCAGCCTCAAGACGCTTGGATGGGCGTGGCCGACGGGCTTCTGGAACCCGGTACTCTATCTTTCGCAGGTGTTGCTCATCCGGTCTTTATCTTGAAGAGTGGTGTCGTACATATTCCACCGTACCGGGGGAAACTCCGGTCGCCGTCGGCGAGGAGTCCGGCGAAGGGAAGAATTCGCTCTGGGTGCCGCCGCAGATGGAACAGAAGCATAACGGAAGCGGCCGTTGAAATACGTGCAATCAAAATAGTCCAGTAGGTAGCGATGTCACCGGTAGACTTTTCCCTGGTGGTCAGTTCTTGTGGAACAAGCTGTGGTGGAAGGAACCCGAGCCTATCTAAAATTCCGCACAATTTTTTTTAAATTGGTCATCTGTCTTGTACTTTTCCAAAAGGCCAAACTCCCGTTCTTTCAAAGTATTTAAAAAAAATTCTCAACTCAATGTGGATGAGGTACAAGTTCTCCTAAAAATGGTTCAATGTCCATTGCGTCCGCACTTTATTTCAACCCGTGTTTCGCCCAGATAGTAAAAAAAAAAAAAAGAAATCGAGGTGAGCTTTTGTCCGGGTCTGTCAAAAAACGGGTGAGCTTTTGTCCGGGTCTGTTAAAAAACGGTTGAGCTTTTGTCCGGTGAGTTTTTGTCCGGTGAGCTTCTGTCCGGTGAGCTTTTGTCCGGTGAGCTTTTGTCCGGCTACCGAAAATCATTGCACTAACTAATAACTGGACAAATTTACAGTGCGGCAAACAGCTCCCAGGGCCAAACTCGGTCCCAAGCAATAACAAAAGTTGCAAGTACAAAAAGAAAAACGGTACTGACATTTTCAGTGGCTTTTATTTCTACGCCACATAGTTTTATTGTGTCCAGAGTTTGCGAGCTCAGGCTGAACTCAAGCAGGATTTACCAATGAACCACTCTAAGCGATCCATTATTCGCAAACACAAAGCAGCGTAGTCTGTTACGATCCGTTCTACCTTAAAATGGACCGCAGCGGACGCTACGAGTCATCGGAGCTAAATCAGTTCTGAGTGTGTGACACGTGACATGCGCTGAGTGTGGAAACACGCGGAGCACGAGACCAAATGAAGCGCTCGCAGCGCTGCATTGGCTGGAACGACTTGCAGCGTCCGGTGTGGTCCATCCCTGGGTATACAGAACATAATCTTGTACCAAAGCAGTATGTCTGACTTCCCGGATCACCCCGAAGACATCTCCAAGCAGCTCACAAAAGTGTCATTGTATATTGTCAGAATGTCGAACCGGACAAAACCATTATCACGGAGTACCTTCCGCACAGGACAAGGCGAGGCGTTAAGTGCTCGTTCAAGCGTTGTGAGAGCCAGTCCTTTGAAGACAGGATACAAAGCTGCGACCCTCGTGAGCCAATCGGGGCATCGGAGCAAAGCACTTGACGATGTACCATTGAAACAGGATCCTCCCACGGAGAGCTGTCTCGTGCGTCTCTCCATTGCTCTGATTGGCCAACGGGGATCGTAGCTTTCGCCGTTTATCAAGTTATGGTGAAACGGAGATACACTCAGTCCGTGCAGCTTTTCTATCTGATCGTTTTTTCTGTTCCACGCATTTTTAAAGTCCAATGTAACGGTTTGAGCGGAGAACGTAACGTGGCTTTTCGAAGCTACTGGAGAATCCAGTGCATGTCTGTTATCTGTTTCAGCGGTCGTTTACTTACAAAAGCAAGCCGGGTCTTCCTGACAGAATAAAGTGCTCCTCGCCGACATTTACGATTCTGCCCCATTCCATGATCAGTTTAAGAAATAATCCAAATCCGAAAGCCCCGTTTCCATACCCCTGCCGCAAACCCCCGCGTTCTGTCACACATCTTCAAGATCCCTGGCTTTTAAAAACCAACGCCCGCTTAACAATTCTCCAAGCTTCTCCCCTTATATTGCTGTCAACGCGTTTCTTCCTACGCATTGTATACATGATTAAGCAAGGGATAGAGTTGACAACGCGACCACAATTACTACTTTTGTGTACTTGTTTATCGAATGCGCTCTCGTGGCCCGAAGTCGTTATAGAGCGGAAGGTAAATACGCTGCCAAAATAGTCTGTACATCTGTAACAAATAATTACTAATAATAAACAGAAACAAAGAAGCAGGTCACGGGCCACCGCAAAAACGTCACTGATGGCATTTCTAATCAAGTTAGGTCATTGATATTAGCAACCAACCAGATGAGGTGGTTTTATCCGTGGACTGAGCAAGGTAGGAAAGATGAACACGTATTTCAAATTAATGATGGTGATTGGGTCCGGCCACTTCATCGAAGGCCGTCTCATCGAAGCCATTTCATCGAACGTTATTGAATCAAACGCCATTTCATCAAAGCCGTTTAATTGAATGCTTTAAAATAGTATTTGGAGATCGTTTCTCGTTTTCGGAAATAGTTCCTTTTGCATCGAAGGAGAACTATATTCTATGCCATATTTTCAATTAAATGTAAGGACCAAGAAAAGAACTTTTTCTCCGGCAATATAATGGTAGTCGCATGAGGACAAGCACGCGTACACTATGCAGTGCTGACTACCTCGCGACAACCAGAAAGTTTCTGGCTCAGTGACTTGGTGTGCGCCGCCTATTTGTGTCACACTTGTGCTACTAAGCTTGTCTAAAGTAGGGATTATCCAAGCTCACAATTGTTTTAAAGATGTCATTTACGCACGAGAAAACCAGAAAGTTTTAGGTGAGGCGACGAAAGGGATAAAAAAAGGGTACAAATATTTTCGGACATTTCATTATGCACGTAGTTCGTAGCTCAGGCTCAAATCAATCACGATTTGCACAAGAAGCTGTCTGGTTTTCGAAGCTTTCTCCCAAGCCTCCCCGTTATTTACAGACTTGGGCTTGAAACATTGAACCCAAACGCAAGAAAGAACGTAGTGGAGCCTCCTCTCCCCCCCCCCCCCCCCCCCCCGTACCCCCTCGAGCGCCTCGATACCATGAGACATCGGAGGTGACTCAGTGCTGGGAAAAGTGACACGTGGCATTCGGATTTGGTGCAGCGATGCGCGCCAAAAAGCGAGAAGTCATATGAAACTTAGGGAGCCTTCATGTGCGCTTTGCTAATGAAACCCTCACAGCAGTGCATTGGCTGGAATAGCTTGTAGCGTCCGGATGTCCTACTTCCATCAAGCCCCACCTCAGCGACCCGAAGGAATTCCCCAAGCAGGCTCTAAAGCGACCCCCCCCCCCCCCCCCCCCCCCATTGTGCGTTTCGAAAACCTTGAACGGGGCAATAAGGTTATCACAGAGTTCCTGGTATACTGAACAAAGAAGAATGATAAGTGCACCCCCCCCCCCCCCCCCCCCCGTCCTCGCTTTCAGCATGAATCACACACACCCCGTTCCAATATTGCTTCTTTTTCTTTTTCTAAATTCAATATTTTTAAGCGTAGTGCGAGAGCGCCGTTTCAACGACCGCTCTTGTGAAAGTTTGCATAAGTTTTGTTTTTATATATTATTATGAAGCCGCCAGTCGCTGCAGTTATGGCTTAAATCTCTGATGAACCCGGATACTTGGCGTTTTACAAATTTAGAAAAATACAAGGAGAGTCAAATGGCTCTGTCTTTATTCGCAAGGTTGTTGGATTCTTCAGACTGGGGATCCGAACAATTCAGTGTAGGACGTTTCGGTGTAGGTCGTTTCGGCGCCGACATTTCGGAGCACGGACTTTTCGGTGCAAGGACTTTTTGCTGCATGGAGATTTTTGTGTAAATAGACGTTTGGAAGTTCAAATAGCTGAGCTTTCCAGCAGGCATTGCGGACATTTGAATGTTCGATTGTGGCGACAGTGGCGCATAAAATATAATGGATGTAATTATCAAGATGTCTTATTTGACTATATTTTTCCCCCTAATGAAAATATACGATCCGTGTAATTAAGCAATTATTTGCCTGTGTGATCCAATGACGATATGTTCATAAAAGACGTAAGGTACACGGATATTTCGGTGTAAACGGCCCGTCATTTCTGGCAATAGCATGCTTTAATATTTTAAAGGTTAGAATATACGTCTAGGACATCTTTATTAAGATTTGTCATAAATATGTCTGGATGATAGGTATGTAACGTCCATAAGCATACGCATATGAAGTTATTCGCATGTGTGGCTTGATAATAATATATTCCGGAAAGGATGCCAGTTTCTAGCCCTCCCAAATACTATAACGCCCACGTATCACAGGTGAGTCCTCGTAAACGTAATAAAGTAAGAGTCTGAGGCCAGCTGCCTTCAAAAGAAATATAATCATGCACAAAGGGTAATGTGGACCCCTTTTATTTACAAAACGCGTGTGCTCACTGCTCTGTGACCTAATCGGCGTTGCTAGCAACGCTTCTCAGGAATCGTCGAGCATCATTGCAGTCCCTGATCCCGGCTTCCCAAAAGACGCAACACGGGGGTGCAAGTTTATTCATTGTGGTCGGAGGCGAGAAGACGAATCCCGGAGAAAAATTCACCGGAGAAAAGCTCACCGGAGGAAAGCTCACCGGAGATAAGCTCACCGGAGAAAAGCTCACCGCAAAACCGGCAAATGCGGAGAAAAGCTCACCGATTTTTTTTTCTTTTTATATGGAGACTGTTGGATCATGCGTAACATATATCAATTTATTATCATTAAAGGAGCGATGCAACGATTTTTGTATTTTGCACAAATACCGCTTAGAATGGATCCCTGACATTAATGACCTGTGAAATACCCGTTCGTTTTTCACCACACGCAATCGAAGTCGCAGAAAAAATCCGAAAGTCCATACGCAACAACGCGGTGCCTGAAATTCTCTTTGAAGCTCTTTATTAACCTTTGAAAACAGGATAAAACAGTCACTAGGATATCGAGGCTTCTTTCTTCCACGGACATGCACGTTTTCTAGCCGTTCGTGCTGGTGTTTCCGCACGTTGCCTTTGTGTGATAGTGCACTTCTAAGGTGAGCCACTCATGACTTTGAGATCTGCACACTGGCACTGTTGTTACTCGTGACCTATATAAGAAATAGTCGTCTGTAAGGTAGCGAATAGGGCGAGTTGGTAAACGTTATACATGATGAAAACCGACGGCGGAGTGAAGACAACAAACACGACAGGACGAAGCTGTTCTCGCAACTAAAGTTTTCTAAGTGAAATTAACAGAAAGGAAACAGCGTAGCCGACACTGATTGCATCAACAAATACCTACTTAACTATTAAGCACTACAAAATATTTGGAGCTGAAACGGTTCACACACCGCTATTCATATTAGCTCGCAGTGAACAAACCTCTTTATTTGACAGAGCTACCGACGGCTCACCATCAGTTGTCAATAAATTGTTGTCTTTTTTACCGGTGTACGATGTTCTGATATCATTTTTGCGGCTTCATTAATATACAGAATGGGTGATTACTAATTTCTGAGGAATTAGTAAATATGCCCAATGACCTTCAAGAATATTACAAGAAAGAGGAAATTTTTTTTAATGATGTGGCAAATGCGATTGTGTTAAATTGCCATGTTTAACGCAGAAGCCGCTAAGTTAAAAGAAAAAAAATCGGTGAGCTTTTCTCCGCATTTGCCGGTTTTGCGGTGAGCTTTTCTCCGGTGAGCTTATCTCCGGTGAGCTTTTCTCCGGTGAGCTTTTCTCCGGTGAGCTTTTCTCCGCCGCCCGAGAAGACACATGCTCTAACGCCCGTGGGGCGGTGGTGTCTGCTAAAAAGTCGAGCAGAAAGAGAAGATGACATTTTTTTATGAATTTCGGGCTAACAATAATCGTAAAATAAGGACAAAAGCGACTCTTTGGGTCGCTTTGTGTTCCACGACCATGCAACAAAAACTCCGCACACCGAATATTTCGAGCACCGAAATGTCCTAGACTCTTCAGACTGCTAGATGAAGCCTAAAACAAACCATTGTACTATACATGGGCTGCACCTACGCCACAAAAGGACGTCGCACGCCGGTGTCGACCATGCTGGTGGTTGAGACGACCGCGATTTGCAACAGAGCTATGGAAGACGGTGGTGCGTTGGGCTGCAGCAAGCGCTCGCGCAACAAAAAAGAAGCGGAAACTACACGGCCAGCTTCTACCGTACTCCGGCGATCGCAACATCGGTGTGCACTGCGACGGAGATGCTGTCCAGAAAAAGAAGGCACGAATGGCATGCAGAGTCGGCTCAGGACAGACGTCGATGATGCGGCCGCTCATTATTGAGTTTGCGGGGCGCATTTACTTGTTAGCGGTGTGTGACGCACTTTCATAACGTGTTTGTGAATGCTGTCAGGGCCAATGCGACACCGACGCGCTAAAGTTAGTGGCCCCAGTGATGACTTTTCACTACACCATAAGTTTGTGTGGTAGAGAAAAACAGTCTAGTGAGGTGCACCTTGTGTTGTTGAGCAGCGCTTCGCAAACTTGGAACTCAGAAAATGTGGTTATGGTTGAGATTGAAGTCACTTCCTAATGTACACAACTTCACCATTCGAAATAACATTCAATCTCGGCTCCTGCACCCAGCCGATCGTCAAGTGGTTCTGTGTGCTTTAAAGTGTTTGCGTACAATAAAGCTTCTTTTTCGGACAAGGTAATCAATCTCGTGACATGCGCTCTACTGGTCATGCGCTCTTGTGACGTGCACTCTAATGGCAAGAGCGCTCCTATCGCAGCGCTCTCGAGTCGTGCGTTCTAACGTCGGCGCTCTAGTTACACTGAACCAGAATATAGGGGCAGTGGAAAAAGTGTCGGCGGCGTCCCATCGGCCGTGTGAAGCCAGAAGTGCAGACTGCCGCGAGTGGCGCTGTTGTCGAAATCCGGAGGACATGGCTACTGTAACATGGGATATGGCGTCGCGTACGTTTGGAGAGCGATAACTAAATAACTTCTGGGCCGCTTCAAAAGCACTCGGGCATACGTGTCATAGACCTAGAGGAGATTCCTTATAATGAATTACAGACTGCTGAGTGTCGCCATTGATGGTACAATTGACGGCACGTATGCCGGAATTTGTGGGAAACGCCCCCTTTTGGCTGATTTTGGCGTCTGAGGCAACCTTTGGAGAGCGATAACTAAATAAATTCTGGGCCGCTTCAAAAGCACTCGGGCATTCGTGTCATAGACCTAGAGGAGATTCCTTATAATGAATTACAGACTGCTGAGTGTCGCCATTGATGGTACAATTGACGGCGCGTATGCCGGAATTTGTGGGAAACGCCCCCTTTTTGGCTGATTTTGGCTGATTTTGGCGTCTGAGGCAACCTTTGGAGAGCGATAACTAAATAAATTCTGGGCCGCTTCAAAAGCACTCGGGCATACGTGTCATAGACCTAGAGGAGATTCCTTATAATGAATTACAGACTGCTGAGTGTCGCCATTGATGGTACAATTGACGGCACGTATGCCGGAATTTGTGGGAAATGCCCCCTTTTTGGCTGATTTTGGCGTCTGAGGCAACCTTTGGAGAGCGATAACTAAATAAATTCTGGGCCGCTTCAAAAGCACTCGGGCATTCGTGTCATAGACCTAGAGGAGATTCCTTATAATGAATTACAGACTGCTGAGTATCGCCATTGATGGTACAATTGACGGCGCGTATGCCGGAATTTGTGGGAAACGCCCCCTTTTTGGCTGATTTTGGCGTCTGAGGCAACCTTTGGAGAGCGATAACTAAATAAATTCTGGGCCGCTTCAAAAGCACTCGGGCATACGTGTCATAGACCTAGATGAGATTCCTTATAATGAATTACAGACTGCTGAGTGTCGCCATTGATGGTACAATTGACGGCGCGTATGCCCGAATTTGTGGGAAACGCCCCCTTTTTGGCTGATTTTGGCGTCTGAGGCAACCTTTGGAGAGCGATAACTAAATAAATTCTGGGCCGCTTCAAAAACACTCGGGCATACGTGTCATAGACCTAGAGGAGCTTCCTTATAATGAATTACAGACTGTTGAGTGTCGCCATTGATGGTACAATTGACGGCGCGTATGCCCGAATTTGTGGGAAACGCCCCCTTTTTGGCTGATTTTGGCGTCTGAGGCAACCTTTGGAGAGCGATAACTAAATAAATTCTGGGCCGCTTCAAAAGCACTCGGGCATTCGTGTCATAAACCTAGAGGAGATTTTTTATAATGAATTACAGACTGCTGAGTGTCGCCATTGATGGTACAATTGACGGCGCGTATGCCGGAATTTGTGGGAAACGCCCCCTTTTTGGCTGATTTTGGCGTCTGAGGCAACATTTGGAGAGCGATAACTAAATAAATTCTGGGCCGCTTCAAAAGCACTCGGGCATACGTGTCATAGACCTAGAGGAGATTCCTTATAATGAATTACAGACTGCTGAGTGTCGCCATTGATGGTACAATTGACGGCGCGTATGCCCGAATTTGTGGGAAACGCCCCCTTTTTGGCTGATTTTGGCGTCTGAGGCAACCTTTGGAGAGCGATAACTAAATAAAATCTGGGCCGCTTCAAAAGCACTCGGGCATACGTGTCATAGACCTAGAGGAGATTCCTTATAATGAATTACAGACTGCTGAGCGTCGCCATTGATGGTACAATTGACGGCGCGTATGCCCGAATTTGTGGGAAACGCTCCCTTTTTGGCTGATTTTGGCGTCTGAGGCAACCTTTGGAGAGCGATAACTAAATAAATTCTGGGCCGCTTCAAAAGCACTCGGGCATTCGTGTCATAAACCTAGAGGAGATTTTTTATAATGAATTACAGACTGCTGAGTGTCGCCATTGATGGTACAATTGACGGCACGTATGCCGGAATTTGTGGGAAACGCCCCCTTTTTGGCTGATTTTGGCGTCTGAGGCAACCTTTGGAGAGCGATAACTAAATAAATTCTGGGCCGCTTCAAAAGCACTCGGACATTCGTGTCATAGACCTAGAGGAGATTCCTTATAATGAATTACAGACTGCTGAGTGTCGCCATTGATGGTACAATTGACGGCGCGTATGCCGGAATTTGTGGGAAACGCCCCCTTTTTGGCTGATTTTGGCGTCTGAGGCAACATTTGGAGAGCGATAACTAAATAAATTCTGGGCCGCTTCAAAAGCACTCGGGCATACGTGTCATAGACCTAGAGGAGATTCCTTATAATGAATTACAGACTGCTGAGTGTCGCCATTGATGGTACAATTGACGGCGCGTATGCCCGAATTTGTGGGAAACGCCCCCTTTTTGGCTGATTTTGGCGTCTGAGGCAACCTTTGGAGAGCGATAACTAAATAAAATCTGGGCCGCTTCAAAAGCACTCGGGCATACGTGTCATAGACCTAGAGGAGATTCCTTATAATGAATTACAGACTGCTGAGCGTCGCCATTGATGGTACAATTGACGGCGCGTATGCCCGAATTTGTGGGAAACGCCCCTTTTTTGTCTGATTTTGGCGTCTGAGGCAACCTTTGGAGAGCGATAACTAAATAAATTCTTGGCCGCTTCAAAAGCACTCGGGCATACGTGTCATAGACCTAGAGGAGATTCCTTATAATGAATTACAGACTGCTGAGTGTCGCCATTGATGGTACAATTGACGGCGCGTATGCCCGAATCTGTGGGAAACGCCCCCTTTTTGGCTGATTTTGGCGTCTGAGGCAACCTTTGGAGAGCGATAACTAAATAAATTCTGGGCCGCTTCAAAAGCACTCGGGCATACGTGTCATAGACCTAGAGGAGATTCCTTATAATGAATTACAGACTGCTGAGTGTCGCCATTGATGGTACAATTGACGGCGCGTATGCCGGAATTTGTGGGAAACGCCCATTTTTTGGCTGATTTTGGCGTCTGAGGCAACCTTTGGAGAGCGATAACTAAATAAATTCTGGGCCGCTTCAAAAGCACTCGGGCATACGTGTCATAGACCTAGAGGAGATTCCTTATAATGAATTACAGACTGCTGAGCGTCGCCATTGATGGTACAATTGACGGCGCGTATGCCCGAATTTGTGGGAAACGCCCCTTTTTTGGCTGATTTTGGCGTCTGAGGCAACCTTTGGAGAGCGATAACTAAATAAATTCTGGGCCGCTTCAAAAGCACTCGGGCATACGTGTCATAGACCTAGAGGAGATTCCTTATAATGAATTACAGACTGCTGAGTGTCGCCATTGATGGTACAATTGACGGCGCGTATGCCGGAATTTCTGGGAAACGCCCCCTTTTTGGCTGATTTTGGCGTCTGAGGCAACCTTTGGAGAGCGATAACTAAATAAATTCTGGGCCGCTTCAAAAGCACTCGGGCATATGCGTCGCAGAACTAGAGGAGATGCATTATTATGGCTTATAGAGTGCTGAGTTTTGCCATTGATGGTACAATTGGCGGCGCGTATGCCAAATTTCTGGGACACGCCCCTTTTTTGCCTTATTTTGACGTCTGAGGTTGTGATGACTTAAGAGATACTGGGCCGTTTCAAAAGCTCTTGGGCGCACGCGCAGCAAACCTACATAAGATTCATTAATTAGCAGTAACAGCGTGCTATACGTCGTCATAAATGGTACCCTTCATGTCGCGTTGGCCAAAATGTCTGGACCACGCCCACTCATTTTGGCATTTTTATTTTTAATACCATTCTTGGGGGGGGGGGGAGGAAGTGGAATAGCTGGTGAAATGAAATTTGGACACTTTGTAAAATATAGTTCGGATCAAAAAACGTTTTGACTCCTTAATTATTCAGCGCTTTAAGTATAATGTATTTGAGCTAATTACGCGATGAGAACAAAAAAAAAAGAAGAAAAAAACCTGCATTCAGGTTCCGTGTTTATCAATTAAGAAAATATTCAGTGTAGTTGCCGTTTTGTTATACATTACATATGTTGCTAAAAAATGTATTTAGGAACGCAACAACGTCACTGAATCCTCGAGTCTCCTCACCAACTGCAGATTCTTTTTGGTATTTAAAGTCCTGGGGACCCACTTTAAATTTAAGTAATTTGAAAATAAAAAATGTTTTCATGGAGCTAGAGACATTTGCTATATATATAGCAAAATGCAACTAAATTGATGGTGTGGTTCTCTTAGGGTTTTCATTGAATGTTGAAAAGAGGTGTGATTTTTCTGCGGTTCGCCATAGGAACCAATGAGTAAACGTTTGGCTGCATTTTGGCCAGACTTAATATAAACCCAGGACCACGAAATTTCTCGTGGGGGTTGAGGGCAGCGTATTAAAACGTGACAATAAAGTGCAAAGCGATTGAGTGATTACTTTTCTTTGTATAAAAAAAGATCGCTTTGGTCCATTGAGTTACGGGCGCCGGCGCAACGGCGGCCGATAGATGGCGTAAGTAGTGGCGGCGCTCGCCTGTCCGAGAATCTTGGGGTTGCATTCACTCACGCTGACGGGAAGCCTTCTCTCTGAAGGCCCCACCTGTAGTTCCACTCTACTCTCGTTAATAAGGCTGTCTTGGTGCCTGCTTCGATCATCCGAAAAATATGGTTTCAGATCAATTTTAGAATGGTTTTATGAGCAATACAATATGGCGACTTACATCAAACAAACTTTATAGCGTGGATGCGTCTGGATTGAAAAGCCATTCACTCACGCTGACGGGAAGCCTTCTCTCTGAAGACCCCACCTGTAGTTCCTCTCTACTCTCGTTAATAAGGCAGTCTTGGTGCCTGCTTCGATAATCCGAAAAATATGGTTTCAGATCAATTTTAGAATGGTTTTATGAGCAATACAATATGGCGACTTACATCAAACAAACTTTATAGCGTGGATGCGTCTGGATTGAAAAGCCATTCACTCACGCTGACGGGAAGCCTTCTTTCTGAAGACCCCACCCGTAGTTCCACTCTACTCTCGTTAATAAGGCAGTCTGGTGCCTGCTTCGATCCGAAAATAAGGGTTTCAGATCAATTTTAGAATGGTTTTATGAGCAATACAATATGGCGACTTACATCAAACAAACTTTATAGCGTGGATGCGTCTGGATTGAAAAGCCATTCACTCACGCTGACGGGAAGCCTTCTTTCTGAAGACCCCACCCGTAGTTCCACTCTACTCTCGTTAATAAGGCAGTCTTGGTGCCTGCTTCGATAATCCGAAAATAATGGTTTCAGATCAATTTTAGAATGGTTTTATGAGCAATACAATATGGCGACTTACATCAAACAAACTTTATAGCGTGGATGCGTTTGGATTGAAAAACCATTCACTCACGCTGACGGGAAGCCTTCTCTCTGAAGACCCCACCTGTAGTTCCACTCTACTCTCGTTAATAAGGCAGTCTTGGTGCCTGCTTCGATCATCCGAAAAATATGGTTTCAGATCAATTTTAGAATGGTTTTATGAGCAATACAATATGGCGACTTACATCAAACAAACTTTATAGCGTGGATGCGTCTGGATTGAAAAACCGTTCACTCACGCTCACGGGAAGCCTTCTCTCTGGAGACCCCACCTGTAGTTCCACTCTACTCTCGTTAATAAGGCTGTCTTGGTGCCTGCTTCGATCATCCGAAAAATATGGTTTCAGATCAATTTTAGAATGGTTTTATGAGCAATACAATATGGCGACTTACATCAAACAAACTTTATAGCATGGATGCGTCTGGATTGAAAAACCATTCACTCACGCTGACGGGAAGCCTTCTCTCTGAAGGCCCCACCTGTAGTTCCACTCTACTCTCGTTAATAAGGCTGTCTTGGTGCCTGCTTCGATCATGCGAAAAATATGGTTTCAGATCAATTTTAGAATGGTTTTATGAGCAATACATTATGGCGACTTACATCAAACAAACTTTATAGCATAGATGCGTCTGGATTGAAAAACCATTCACTCACGCTGACGGGAAGCCTTCTCTCTGAAGGCCCCACCTGTAGTTCCACTCTACTCTCGTTAATAAGGCTGTCTTTGTGCCTGCTTCGATCATCCAAAAAATATTTTTTCAGATCAATTTTAGAATGGTTTTATGAGCAATACATTATGGCGACTTACATCAAACAAACTTTATAGCGTGGATGCGTCTGGATTGAAAAACCATTCACTCACGCTGACGGGAAGCCTTCTCTCTGAAGGCCCCACCTGTAGTTCCACTCTACTCTCGTTAATAAGGCTGTCTTGGTGCCTGCTTCGATCATTCGAAAAATATGGTTTCAGATCAATTTTAGAATGGTTTTATGAGCAATACAATATGGCGACTTACATCAAACAAACTATAGCATAGATGCGTCTGGATTGAAAAACCATTCACTCACGCTGACGGGAAGCCTTATCTCTGAAGGCCCCACCGGTAGTTCCACTCTACTCTCGTTAATAAGGCTGTCTTGGTGCCTGCTTCGATCATCCAAAAAATATGGTTTCAGATCAATTTTAGAATGGTTTTATGAGCAATACATTATGGCGACTTACATCAAACAAACTTTATAGCGTGGATGCGTCTGGATTGAAAAACCATTCACTCACGCTGACGGGAAGCCTTCTCTCTGAAGGCCCCACCGGTAGTTCCACTCTACTCTCGTTAATAAGGCTGTCTTGGTGCCT
Source organism: Ixodes scapularis (assembly GCF_016920785.2). Classification (NCBI taxonomy): domain Eukaryota; kingdom Metazoa; phylum Arthropoda; class Arachnida; order Ixodida; family Ixodidae; genus Ixodes; species Ixodes scapularis. The sequence goes on from NW_024609881.1 coordinate 57,953,330, forward strand.
GCTTCGATCATCCAAAAAATATGGTTTCAGATCAATTTTAGAATGGTTTTATGAGCAATACAATATGGCGACTTACATCAAACAAACTTTATAGCGTGGATGCGTCTGGATTGAAAAACCATTCACTCACGCTGACGGGAAGCCTTCTCTCTGAAGGCCCCACCTGTAGTTCCACTCTACTCTCGTTAATAAGGCTGTCTTGGTGCCTGCTTCGATCATCCGAAAAATATGGTTTCAGATCAATTTTAGAATGGTTTTATGAGCAATACAATATGGCGACTTACATCAAACAAACTTTATAGCATAGATGCGTCTGGATTGAAAAACCATTCACTCACGCTGACCGGAAGCCTTCTCTCTGAAGGCCCCACCTGTAGTTCCACTCTACTCTCGTTAATAAGGCTGTCTTTGTGCCTGCTTCGATCATCCAAAAAATATGGTTTCAGATCAATTTTAGAATGGTTTTATGAGCAATACATTATGGCGACTTACATCAAACAAACTTTATAGCGTGGATGCGTCTGGATTGAAAAACCATTCACTCACGCTGACGGGAAGCCTTCTCTCTGAAGGCCCCACCGGTAGTTCCACTCTACTCTCGTTAATAAGGCTGTCTTGGTGCCTGCTTCGATCATCCAAAAAATATGGTTTCAGATCAATTTTAGAATGGTTTTATGAGCAATACAATATGGCGACTTACATCAAACAAAGTTTATAGCGTGGATGCGTCTGGATTGAAAAACCATTCACTCACGCTGACGGGAAGCCTTCTCTCTGAAGGCCCCACCTGTAGTTCCACTCTACTTTCGTTAATAAGGCTGTCTTGGTGCCTGCTTCGATCATCCGAAAAATATGGTTTCAGATCAATTTTAGAATGGTTTTATGAGCAATACAATATGGCGACTTACATCAAACAAACTTTATAGCATGGATGCGTCTGGATTGAAAAACCATTCACTCACGCTGACGGGAAGCCTTCTCTCTGAAGGCCCCACCTGTAGTTCCACTCTACTCTCGTTAATAAGGCTGTCTTGGTGCCTGCTTCGATCATCCGAAAAATATGGTTTCAGATCAATTTTAGAATGGTTTTATGAGCAATACAATATGGCGACTTACATCAAACAAACTTTATAGCATAGATGCGTCTGGATTGAAAAACCATTCACTCACGCTGACGGGAAGCCTTCTCTCTGAAGGCCCCACCTGTAGTTCCACTCTACTCTCGTTAATAAGGCTGTCTTTGTGCCTGCTTCGATCATCCAAAAAATATGGTTTCAGATCAATTTTAGAATGGTTTTATGAGCAATACATTATGGCGACTTACATCAAACAAACTTTATAGCGTGGATGCGTCTGGATTGAAAAACCATTCACTCACGCTGACGGGAAGCCTTCTCTCTGAAGGCCCCACCTGTAGTTCCACTCTACTCTCGTTAATAAGGCTGTCTTGGTGCCTGCTCCGATCATCCAAAAAATATGGTTTCAGATCAATTTAGAGTGGTTTTATGAGCAATACATTATGGCGACTTACATCAAACAAACTTTATAGCGTGGATGCGTCTGGATTGAAAAACCATTCTCTCACGCTGACGGGAAGCCTTCTCTCTGAAGGCCCCACCTGTAGTTCCACTCTACTCTCGTTAATAAGGCTGTCTTGGTGCCTGCTTCGATCATGCAAAAAATATGGTTTCAGATCAATTTTAGAATGATTTTATGAGCAATACATTATGGCGACTTACATCAAACAAACTTTATAGCGTGGATGCGTCTGGATTGAAAAACCATTCACTCACGCTGACGGGAAGCCTTCTCTCTGAAGGTCCCACCTGTAGTTCCACTCTACTCTCGTTAATAAGGCTGTCTTGGTGCCTGCTTCGATAATCCGAAAATAATGGTTTCAGATCAATTTTAGAATGGTTTTATGAGCAATACAATATGGCGACTTACATGAAACAAACTTTATAGCGTGGATGCGTCTGGATTGAAAAACCGTTCACTCACGCTCACGGGAAGCCTTCTTTCTGAAGACCCCACCTGTAGTTCCACTCTACTCTTGTTAACAAGGCAGTCTTGGTGCCTGCTTCGATCATCCGAAAAATATGGTTTCGGATCAATTTTTGAATGGTTTTATGAGCAATACAATATGGCGACTTACATCAAACAAACTTTATAGCGTGGATGCGTCTGGATTGAAAAACCGTTCACTCACGCTCACGGAAAGCCTTCTCTCTGAAGGCCCCACCTGTAGTTCCACTCTACTCTCGTTAATAAGGCAGTCTTGGTGCCTGCTTCGATAATCCGAAAATAATGGTTTCAGATCAATTTTAGAATGGTTTTATGAGCAATACAATATGGCGACTTACATCAAACAAACTTTATAGCGTGGATGCGTCTGGATTGAAAAACCATTCTCTCACGCTGACGGGAAGCCTTCTCTCTGAAGGCCCCACCTGTAGTTTGTGGGGACCCTCTCCCTGGCTCCTCCGCGCTCCGTGACCTTGCCGGTCCCCGCCGCCGTATTGTCGGGCGCTCCTTCGTTCCCTGTGACCTTCCCGTTTCCAGTCGCCGTCCTGTCGGCGGAACGTCCGAGCTCTCCGGGAGGAACGGGGCAAGCGCCCCCTCACCCAGCGCTGACCTCGGAGGGTCGGCTCGCAGCAAGGTTCCCGATTGGACGGTCGGCGGGACAAGGACTTGGGAAGGTCTTAAGAGGGGGAACGAAGACAAAGGAAGAGGTCTTGGGCTTGGGCTTGGGCTGCCGACGAGACAAGGGACCGGTCACGGAGGCGAGCTCGGACGGCGCTGGACTGTGGCGCAGGGAGTGCGGGCACTACGTCGAGTGGCGGACTCGACGAACGGACCGGACAGCGACCCTGGACGACGACGTCCCCATGACGCGGTGTGGATGACCACCGCTGGGACTCAGAGAAGCTGCTGTGGCAGCGGACTCTCCCCCGGCCTCGCTGATGACCGTCCCCCGATCCCGAAACCCCCCAAGGCAATGAGTGAGTGAATAAACCCTTTTGCCGAGAGCGAAGTATTGCAGTGCCATATTCATCCGGAGACAGGGTTTGAGGGAATCGGAGTTAGAAGATGCCCGCATAAACTGGCGCCGCAACGTGGGGCCTGATTTTTGATCAGGCAGGCATTTCGATTCTTAACCTGTTTCCGGTTGAATTGGGGCACTGTTTCGCGCTCTTTTTGGGGGTCATCTTTGTCGCGGGAGCGCCGCACGAAGTTTCGTTGCGGGAGCGCCGCACGGAGGCCCAGACATTATCGCCTGTCTGACTAGGAGGCGCGGATTTTGACCGCTGTTTTAAGGGATTAACCCTTTTCTCCAGCCTGTCAGGAATTTACTTATCCCCCGTTACGAGAAGCGCTTTGAGTGTTTGCTGTTCAGCGCACCGTTCGATGCCCTGGCAGGTTGATCCTGCTACGCAAAAGCGCTGTGTGCGTCGAAATTACCGCACCCCTCGAGGCATGTAGCGTCGGGCGTCCCCCCACCTACGCCTCCGGCCGTCCACGTCTGCTGAGAAAGATGCCGGCTCACGCTTTGGGGGATGTGACGCGCCTAACCGCTTTTGCTCGCGTATCGATGTAATGCTTTGGAACGCTTGTTACTGATCGGACGCGTTAAAGAGGCATCGCTCCGGGTGGGGAACGCACCCATTGCGGATGGCGGTTGCATGGACTGTGTTTGGAAATTATTCCCGCATTGCATTTTGTCCGTGAGGAGACTAGCGTCTCGGTTTGACCGCATGCTAGCTCCCAGTTGACCTTGCTTGAGCTGTCGGCGCGGTTTTGAGCGTCGTTAGTTGACAGCGTTTTAAGGTACGGATACGCTCTTGTGGTTCCGACCAAGATCGCTTTGAACGAGTACCTTGTGGCCAGAGGCTACATTTAGGGGCTGAGCCCACTAAATCGTGCCGAATACGCGATGTCTGGTGCGCAGATATTGGAATCGAGAAAGCCACAGAGTTTCCGTTTTCACTTTATCAGTGGCTGTGCGTGTGTAATGCTCCGTGGAGTCCAGTCTGACGCGATGGGCATGACCCGTGCGTTTCTGGTTGTAGAGTCGTGAGGTTGATTCCGTTTAATTGTGCGCACAGTTGGTTCCGGATCCTCACACCGCCATATCGATGGTTGAGCCTCGCGGCGGGAGTCACTCTTTCATTTCGTTTTCTCCGCCTCCGGAGGAGCGGCGGCCAGCGCGCGCTTTGCGCTGCCGCCGGATACGGCTCTCGGCCGTGGTTGGGTTCGCGTTGGGACGCGAGGGTGTAGAGAGCGTAATTGGTCGTGCAGAGACCTGAGTTAGAGATAAATTATAAATTTAGGGGAGAAAAGACAGCTAGGTGAGAAAAGAGCTGGGCTCGTGCAGTGAAAACCTGCACGAGGGGAGTGGCGGTCTTGCGATGATGTGACGAGTTGTTCATAGTTTTATCCTGTACAGATGCGCGGTTGGCCCGGGAAAACGTACGGTTCACGTCGGCGGGTACGTGCCCGGGAAGCCTAGAAATTATGGCAGCGGCATGGCCGTCGGCGGCCTATAACTGTTGTGCGTTGGGTCAGCCCGTCGCTGTACTAACTGCCGCCTTTGCATGAATGGGTAGCGGGTGTTGGAACGCGGCGGTAAATGCTGTAGACACTTCGACGCTGCGGAGACTGTTTATGCAGAGCAAACATAGTTTATTAACTCGTCCATCTCCAAGACTGGCTGGTTAGATTATTGGGCATTTTGGTATCGCGCTCGTTGCGCGGAAGTTGAAAGGTGCGTGTGTGGGATACTTACATTGTTCGAACCCTGCCTGTCCTCACAGTCGCAAGAAGACTTTTTAGTCATGCGGCGTGTTGACTTGGCTGGGGGCGAGCTTTGTGCGTAACCTACTGCGCTTGTATGTGGACACGTTGCTCGATTCGAGAACGTTGAAGAGTCGCGAGACGCGTTGACGGCGTACCTTTATTGCTCGATCCCGGCCGGCCTTGACATCAGCTGGAAGACTTTTTAGTTATGCGGTGTCGGGGTTTGGCCGGCGGAGAACTCTAACGTGCGTCGATGCGCTTATCGCGGTTGTCGAGCCCGTGCGGGGTTCGGTGCGGACCGCCGTTACGCGCTCGTCGCTCCTGTTGGATGGTCACCTCCGAGCGGTGAAGCGGTAACGTCTGGTACATGCCCAGACGTTACGGACATAGCTTTGTAAATAGGCTGTCCAATGAGATTTGCTGTTCGCACGATCCAGGTACTGTTCCCTTTGTACTGGTGTAAGTGGCCGGTACCACGGAACAACGGCCTCTCAGTAATGTGATTACCCCTTCTGATGAAGGCGTGCTGCGTAGCTTGGCTGTAGCATGTTTGTAGCTCGGGTAGCGTGAACGCCGAGTGCATGAGTGCCCGTCATGGGTTGTTGGCAGCGTGTTTTTTTCGAGTCGCACCTCGCGAACGCGACTGGATTTGTGACCGTTTCTGTTTTACGGAAGGTTATTCTTAGTTTTTGAGGTTTTGTGCGTTCTTCGCGAATGTGTGGGAGATTAATAATCTTGTCGGAGGTGTGCGGTTCTGACGCTCTGGTAGATTGCTTACTGTTTTCAAAGAATGCGGTTGAGTTTGATAGGAGCAAATGTTGTATAGTGGGCGTATGTACGATTTGAGTATACAATGAGTGCTCATACTTTTTAGTTAAGGAATAGTTTTCCTCTTAAGTACCTCTTGAACGTAATGAAGAGTTTTGTTTTTATTTCGTGGCATGTCCAACGATCGAAAGATTTTGGTTTCGTCGCGCTGTCTGATATAGCGTGCCGCTATTCGTTTTTGCGCGATTCGCTGTCTGTTACATTAGGGACGGAAGCGAACGTTAAGAGCCGGCGTGTTGTGTGTGCCTGAGTGCCCGTCCGTGTTGCGAGCTGTGGTGCTCTGGACCAGTTCGTGGACCGTGCTCCATCGGTCACGAGCTTCCCAGTGAATCAACGTTCACCGCTGACCTGCCTGGTTTGATGCCATCATCATCATCGAGGGTGCTCGTCGTCATCGGCGACACTCAGCTGAACGAGCTCCCTGCCCAGGGTCCTGGGGACCACGCAACCTCAGGCCCCCCGGGGTCCGAGCCTTGAGGGAGGGGAGGTGTGGGGACCAGAGGTCGGCATTTTAGGTCGCCCTCACTCACCCTCACCCTCACAGCCACACTCACCTAAGCCCCTCACTCACCCTAACCCTCACAGCTACACTCACCTTCAGCCCCTCACTCACCCTCATCCTCACAGTCACACTCACCTTCAGCCCTTCACTCACCCTCACTGAACCTCACGGTCCTCACGCACTCACCGCCCTCACGGCCCTTACGCCCCTCACGGCCCTCACGATCCTCACCGCCCTCACGGCCCTCATGCCCCTCACTCACTCATGGCCCTCACGACACTCACCGCCCTCACCGCCCTCACGGCCCTCACCGCCCTCACGGCCCTCACCGCCCTCACGGCAATCACGCACTCATAGCCCTCACGCCACTCACCACCCTCACGGCCCTCACCGCCCTCACGGCCCTCACCGCCCTCACGGCCCTCACCGCCCTCACCGCCCTTACCGCCCTCACCGCCCTCACCGCCCTCACGCACTCACGGCCCTCACGCCACTCACGGCCCTCACGGCACTCACCGCCCTCACGCCACTCACCGCCCTCACCGCGCTCACGGCCCTCACCGCCCTCACGGCCCTCACGCCACTCACCGCCCTCACGCCACTCACCGCCCATGCGGCCCTCACACCCTTCACGCCCCTCACGCACTCATGGCCCTCACGCCACTCAGGCCAGCTTCAGATGGGGCAATTTCGCCCAGAAACTTTACGTCGCAACACCAGCAACACGGGCCGCCCGCGATCACACGCAGCAACCAATTGCTACAATTTGCCATCGTCATCATAAAATTTTACTTTTCTTGCACTATTTGGACAGAATTACGCGCTATAAACGTGTTTTTATGCATTTAAACCTCGTTAAGAATACTAATGCACCTTTCTGAAACAGTTTATTTCCAAAAAAAACGATCGATTTCAAACCAGAACCAAGTCATTCGGTGTCATCATCACCGGCACGAGGTATCACGTGAAAATTTTGCGTCCCTGATTGGATGCAGCCGCTTCAAACGTATTCGAATGGCTCCGAGTTGCTTGCTTATTTCGAGCCGGACCCGATCTCAGCAATTTGTGTCGGTCTAGGGAAAGCTAGAGAACAACCCGCCATTAACACCAAAATTGCTGAGAAAGATGCTCGATCTCAAGGGGGCCTCACGCACTCACCGCCCTCACGCACTCATGGCCCTCACACACCTCATGCACTCACCGCCCTCACGGCCCTCACGGCCCTCACGCCTCTCATGCCACTCACTGCCCTCACGCACTCATGGCCCTCACACCCCTCACGCACTCACCGCCCTCACACCACTCACCGCCCTCACGCCCCTCACGCACTCATGACCCTCACCGCCCTCACGGCCCTCACCGCCCTCACGGCCCTCACGGCCCTCACGGCCCTCACTGCCCTCACGGCCCTCACGGCCCTCACCGCCCTCACGGCCCTCACCGCCCTCACAGCCCTCACGGCCCTCACCGCCCTCACAGCCCTCACTCACCCTCACACTCATGAATTTTCCTGGTTCAGAAACTCACTCACCCTCACCTCACCTGTGAAGATGAGGGTGAGTGAGGGTGAGTAAGGGCCCTCATGAGTGAGGTTTGCCGAGGTATGGTGGGGACCCTCTCCCTGGCTCCTCCGCGCTCCGTGACCTTGCCGGTCCCCGCCGCCGTATTGTCGGGCGCTCCTTCGTTCCCTGTGACCTTCCCGTTTCCAGTCGCCGTCCTGTCGGCGGAACGTCCGAGCTCTCCGGGAGGAACGGGGCAAGCGCCCCCTCACCCAGCGCTGACCTCGGAGGGTCGGCTCGCAGCAAGGTTCCCGATTGGACGGTCGGCGGGACAAGGACTTGGGAAGGTCTTAAGAGGGGGAACGAAGACAAAGGAAGAGGTCTTGGGCTTGGGCTTGGGCTGCCGACCAGACAAGGGACCGGTCACGGAGGCGAGCTCGGACGGCGCTGGACTGTGGCGCAGGGAGTGCGGGCACTACGTCGAGTGGCGGACTCGACGAACGGACCGGACAGCGACCCTGGACGACGACGTCCCCATGACGCGGTGTGGATGACCACCGCTGGGACTCAGAGAAGCTGCTGTGGCAGCGGACTCTCCCCCGGCCTCGCTGATGACCGTCCCCCGATCCCGAAACCCCCCAAGGCAATGAGTGAGTGAATAAACCCTTTTGCCGAGAGCGAAGTATTGCAGTGCCATATTCATCCGGAGACAGGGTTTGAGGGAATCGGAGTTAGAAGATGCCCGCAAGTTCCACTCTACTCTCGTTAATAAGGCTGCCTTGGTGCCTGCTTCGATCATCCAAAAAATATGGTTTCAGATCAATTTTAGAATGGTTTTATGAGCAATACACTATGGCGACTTACATCAAACAAACTTTATAGCGTGGATGCGTCTGGATTGAAAAACCATTCACTCACGCTGACGGGAAGCCTTCTCTCTGAAGGCCCCACCTGTAGTTCCACTCTACTCTCGTTAATAAGGCTGTCTTGGTGCCTGCTTCGATCATCCAAAAAATATGGTTTCAGATCAATTTTAGAATGGTTTTATGAGCAATACATTATGGCGACTTACATCAAACAAACTTTTTAGCGTGGATGCGTCTGGATTGAAAAACCATTCACTCACGCTGACGGGAAGCCTTCTCTCTGAAGGCCCCACCTGTAGTTCCACTCTACTCTCGTTAATAAGGCTGTCTTGGTGCCTGCTTCGATCATCCGAAAAATATGGTTTCAGATCAATTTTAGAATGGTTTTATGAGCAATACAATATGGCGACTTACATCAAACAAACTTTATAGCATGGATGCGTCTGGATTGAAAAACCATTCACTCACGCTGACGGGAAGCCTTCTCTCTGAAGGCCCCACCTGTAGTTCCACTCTACTCTCGTTAATAAGGCTGTCTTGGTGCCTGCTTCGATCATCCGAAAAATATGGTTTCAGATCAATTTTAGAATGGTTTTATGAGCAATACAATATGGCGACTTACATCAAACAAACTTTATAGCATGGATGCGTCTCATAGAGATCATATACTAAATCTAGAGGAAAAGGTCCGCCATTTTCCCATACATTCTGGCTGCCGCAAGCGGCGGACCATGCAGGCGACCCTCTGGGTCCCAAACACGATTACATCATCAGAGCAGTTTCGTGAACTTCAACAATCCACGAACTTACCGGTGGAAAGATACTCGCGTTCTTTTCGAAGGTTTCTTTTTGCATAGCGCGCAGGTGTACGGCCTCGCGTTAACGCTAAACTAAACCATATACCCGGCTTCGCTGGTTGGGCGCGGCTGGGCGCGGTTGAGGAATACGAAACTGCGCAACCACCAGATTTCCGAGATTTCGACAGAAGGGAAGTTAATGCAGCGTAATGACTTTATTGCTTTTTATAAGCGTTAGAATAGCTCAGAATTTAGTTTACAACGTTAAATTATCACTGTTTATTTTGCTGAGAGTTTTCACTCTTCGTGTTTACCATGGCAACGTTGCTTTCTTTCTGTCGTGTTCTGTCGCTCTCTTTTGCGATCGTTCACTCGGGACCCAGGATGGCGGCGCACGGGATTTGCCACTCCTCCTCACCCACCTTTACCCCCCTGATGCGTCTGGATTGAAAAACCATTCACTCACGCTGACGGGAAGCCTTCTCTCTGAAGGCCCCACCTGTAGTTCCACTCTACTCTCGTTAATAAGGCTGTCTTGGTGCCTGCTTCGATCATCCGAAAAATATGGTTTCAGATCAATTTAGAGTGGTTTTATGTGCAATACAATATGGCGACTTACATCAAACAAACTTTATAGCGTGGATGCGTCTGGATTGAAAAACCGTTCACTCACGCTCACGGGAAGCCCTTTCTCTGAAGACCCCACCTGTAGTTCCTCTCTACTCTCGTTAACAAGGCAGTCTTGGTGCCTGCTTCGATCATCCGAAAAATATGGTTTCAGATCAATTTTAGGATGGTTTTATGAGCAATACAATATGGCGACTTACATCAAACAAACTTTATAGCGTGGATGCGTCTGGATTGAAAAACCGTTCACTCACGCTGACGGGAAGCCTTCTCTCTGAAGGCCCCACCTGTAGTTCCACTCTACTCTCGTTAATAAGGCAGTCTTGGTGCCTGCTTCGATCATCCGAAAAATATGGTTTCAGATCAATTTTAGGATGGTTTTATGAGCAATACAATATGGCGACTTACATCAAACAAACTTTATAGCGTGGATGCGTCTGGATTGAAAAACCGTTCACTCACGCTCACGGGAAGCCCTCTCTCTGAAGACCCCACCTGTAGTTCCTCTCTACTCTCGTTAATAAGGCAGTCTTGGTGCCTGCTTCGATCATCCGAAAAATATTGTTTCAGATCAATTTTAGAATGGTTTTATGAGCAATACAATATGGCGACTTACATCAAACAAACTTTATAGCGTGGATGCGTCTGGATTGAAAAACCATTCACTCATGCTGACGGGAAGCCTTCTCTCTGAAGGCCCCACCTGTAGTTCCACTCTACTCTCGTTAATAAGGCAGTCTTGGTGCCTGCTTCGATCATCCGAAAAATATGGTTTCAGATCAATTTAGAGTGGTTTTATGAGCAATACAATATGGCGACTTACATCAAACAAACTTTATAGCGTGGATGCGTCTGGATTGAAAAACCATTCACTCATGCTGACGTGAAGCCTTCTCTCTGAAGGCCCCACCTGTAGTTCCACTCTACTCTCGTTAATAAGGCAGTCTTGGTGCCTGCTTCGATCATCCGAAAAATATTGTTTCAGATCAATTTTAGAATGGTTTTATGAGCAATACAATATGGCGACTTACATCAAACAAACTTTATAGCGTGGATGCGTCTGGATTGAAAAACCATTCACTCATGCTGACGGGAAGCCTTCTCTCTGAAGGCCCCACCTGTAGTTCCACTCTACTCTCGTTAATAAGGCAGTCTTGGTGCCTGCTTCGATCATCCGAAAAATATTGTTTCAGATCAATTTTAGAATGGTTTTATGAGCAATACAATATGGCGACTTACATCAAACAAACTTTATAGCGTGGATGCGTCTGGATTGAAAAACCATTCACTCATGCTGACGGGAAGCCTTCTCTCTGAAGGCCCCACCTGTAGTTCCACTCTACTCTCGTTAATAAGGCTGTCTTGGTGCCTGCTTCGATCATCCGAAAAATATGGTTTCAGATCAATTTAGAGTGGTTTTATGAGCAATACAATATGGCGACTTACATCAAACAAACTTTATAGCGTGGATGCGTCTGGATTGAAAAACCATTCACTCATGCTGACGGGAAGCCTTCTCTCTGAAGGCCCCACCTGTAGTTCCACTCTACTCTCGTTAATAAGGCAGTCTTGGTGCCTGCTTCGATCATCCGAAAAATATTGTTTCAGATCAATTTTAGAATGGTTTTATGAGCAATACAATATGGCGACTTACATCAAACAAACTTTATAGCGTGGATGCGTCTGGATTGAAAAACCATTCACTCACGCTGACGGGAAGCCTTCTCTCTGAAGGCCCCACCTGTAGTTCCACTCTACTCTCGTTAATAAGGCAGTCTTGGTGCCTGCTTCGATCATCCGAAAAATATGGTTTCAGATCAATTTAGAGTGGTTTTATGAGCAATACAATATGGCGACTTACATCAAACAAACTTTATAGCGTGGATGCGTCTGGATTGAAAAACCATTCACTCATGCTGACGGGAAGCCTTCTCTCTGAAGGCCCCACCTGTAGTTCCACTCTACTCTCGTTAATAAGGCAGTCTTGGTGCCTGCTTCGATCATCCGAAAAATATGGTTTCAGATCAATTTTAGAATGGTTTTATGAGCAATACAATATGGCGACTTACATCAAACAAACTTTATAGCGTGGATGCGTCTGGATTGAAAAACCGTTCACTCACGCTCACGGGAAGCCCTCTCTCTGAAGACCCCACCTGTAGTTCCTCTCTACTCTCGTTAACAAGGCAGTCTTGGTGCCTGCTTTGATCATCCAAAAAATATTGTTTCAGATCAATTTTAGAATGGTTTTATGAGCAATACAATATGGCGACTTACATCAAACAAACTTTATAGCGTGGATGCGTCTGGATTGAAAAACCATTCACTCATGCTGACGGGAAGCCTTCTCTCTGAAGGCCCCACCTGTAGTTCCTCTCTACTCTCGTTAACAAGGCAGTCTTGGTGCCTGCTTCGATCATCCGAAAAATATGGTTTCAGATCAATTTTAGGATGGTTTTATGAGCAATACAATATGGCGACTTACATCAAACAAACTTTATAGCGTGGATGCGTCTGGATTGAAAAACCGTTCACTCACGCTCACGGGAAGCCCTTTCTCTGAAGACCCCACCTGTAGTTCCTCTCTACTCTCGTTAACAAGGCAGTCTTCGTGCCTGCTTCGATCATCCAAAAAATATGGTTTCAGATCAATTTTAGAATGGTTTTATGAGCAATAAAATATGGCGACTTACATCAAACAAACTTTATAGTGTGGATTAGGGGTGTCGCGAACCGGCCGCGGTTCGAGTTCGACCAGGTTCTACTTTTTCGAACTTTTAGCGGAAAGGTCGACGAACCTTGTGTTGAGGTTCGACTCGTGTGCGCATGCGCGACAGGCTGGCCAGTTGGCTTCGGATTGGATGGTAATGGTTAAGCGATGAATTAAGTGCAGCGCTGATTAGCTATTTCAGTCAATACAGTACTAAAAATTGTTATTAACTTCTTCAGTGATTAGAATTAGTTTCTTTTAATTGCAGCTGTTCACAAAATAAAATAAACCTTTGCATTAAAAAAAAATCTCCAAACCTAGACCTTCAAAAAACTTCTTCGGCGAATGACGACGAACGAGTAGAAAACGTGTCGTCAGCACGCTGGAAAACCGCAGCAAAGGCTAGCAAAAACGGCAAATCGTATCCCAAGCGAGTGAAGCCCGGTGGCTTCACTTGCGGGAGCGGCAAGCGCGATCCAGCAATTGACCCTGTAAGTGATGACGTCACAACATGGCGTCTGGGTCCAAACAAACCGTTGCTAGGGACGTTGCTATGGACCAATGCATGGAGACTCCACACGAGGCTAGATTTTCACTTACAAGTAAGTAAATAATTTTTTGTAAGCAACCTAACTTTTTGATATCTAATTACGAAGATGTTCTTGTCATCTCAGCGTCGTATTGCAACGATGAAAGCCATTTCTGAACTATTCCACTCCGCTTTGCTTTGGTAGCAGACGACACGATAGATTTGCTGGCCTGTGTTGCAGCGGCGTCTTCATTGAATTGCGTCAGTAAACAAGCAACACAAGCAAGTGCATCGCCATGGCCGTAGAGGCCTCCGCAATGTGGGTGTTTTTTGTTTTTTTTCTGTGAAGAACCCAGCTTGGTTCAGAGGGGCGACAATTCCGTAAAATCAAACCACGTCATGCAGATCAGTTACGACGACGACCTGAAGTGCATTGCCGGCTTAGTGCAGGCCAGCATGAGAAACAAATCGTACGCCGTCGAGGTAAGTCGTTTGTTATTATTATTATTATTATTATTGAGGTAATCAGGTTATTAAAAAGATTGCATGTCTATCGCTATTTCGCATTTTTTTTCTGTATACATTAAATTTAGTGGATGTGCTCTTTCGGTGAAGATCTCCATTGAACCCGCGATGAGAGTACAATCTGTAATAAACTCACATTATAGTTTTTATCCAGTTCTGTCTCGTTTTGGGGTTTTGCGGAAATCTGAAGAAACTGCAAGATTCTTGCTCCTCGCGATGGTTACAACCAGGTACGAAGCACCCTCCCATAGCGCGAGTCCGCAAACAAATTTTGGGATCTCTACCGATCGCCTGAAGTGCTTTTCTCACGGCTGCATTGCGATCTTTAAGCAGACGATCATCTCGATTGACGCCCGGACTTTCGAAAAACCATATATGGCATCGCACCCCACTATGAATTCTTATAAGTGTCTGAAACTCATTGTATGTCAAACAAATGCAATATCAGAATATCGTCTTTATTCACCCGATTCAGACGCCGGCGCCGGCTCGGCCAGCGGGCGTGTGGCAGACGGCATACTTCTTGCATTCGTCGTCTGCTGCAGGCATCTTGAGGACCGGAAGTTGCAGTCGTAAATATTTCAGAAACAAGCGATTACCGGCACACTCCTCTCGAAACATATATGACATTTAAGCTTTATATATCTGTTATTTTTAGAAGTTTAAATCCTACTCCCGATTTTTGAACGGTCGGGTTTTCGTAGCGAAACCTAGCCACATGTATTCCTCCATAACAACAACCCTAGCAACGGTTTGTTTGGACCCATGACGTCACACTTACGGAGTCAATTGTCATTGAGATCAGTGGTCGAACCGGTGGAATCTGGTGAAAAGTCGAAGGTTCGTCGAACCGGTTCGACCCGGTCGAACCTAGAAAGTTCGACCAAAAAATCTGGTTCGACAAAAGTTCTCGACACCCCTATCCGTAACAAAGCGAGGAGATTCGGGGCTTTGGATTGGCTTGACCGAATACCCGCCTGGGATTGTTTGAAGCAGTTTAAAGGAGCACATCTAGATGGCGCTACAAGTCTTTACCAGGGGGGGGGGGGGGGGGGGGAGGTGCCGCCGCTTCCAATGCACCCTCCTCAGAATTTACGGCGCTCCGTGGGGGCCGCCATGTTAAAACTTGATACCAGTGTTGCTGCATCTCTAGGTCATCTTTAAGTTAGAGCTGACGGAGAATATCTGGCCACGGCGCAATGCCGATGTACGCTGGAAGCTAGAGCCGGTTTGCTTTCGTTGTTTTTGTTTGGTGGGAGAAAATCTGGCAACAACGCACGTTCAACATGGCGCCGGGATTGCTTCGGCAGCTTCGGTTTGACCCCGTTTGACGCGGTTTACGAGCACATGTAGCGAAGACTTGACCGGAGAAGTGCTCCTGTGATCCCTGTGATGGTCCCAGAAGACGGAAAGTATCTTTCGTAATCGTCGGGAGAGCTTTGAAAGCGAAGGGAGTCACAGGGTCCACGAGTGCGCAACCACAAGCCAAGGTTCACGACAGCGCTCCGTTGACTTCGGCGATCTCGTTCTGTTTGGTGCATAGAGATAGGTTTGGTGCAACACGGCGATGCGACAAAGACTTGAAACGTTCGTGGTGTGTGGTGCGGTGCTTGGAGGTGGAAGCCCAGACTAACACGAAGCGCAAATTGGTTATTGTGGGGTTGAAATTCAACTGGTTCAGTCTCGTCGTCGTCAGCTGATCCGGTCCAGCTGGTCCGGGTGGACGCAGCGAGCGCTTTTAAAAGTAAATCTTCCTTCGTTCCGTTTCAAAATGTGCAAGATTCTCGACGCATACCGTGAGTAAAAAGCTGCGGGCGTTTTCAACAAAATTACGTCGTTTTAATTGAACAATGGACTCCGGATTGTTGTTTTAGACCTGCCGTTTTTATGCTTCGTGTTGCTGGCGTTTGCACAGCGACGCACACCGCCCGAGTAGATGATTCGGTCCTGCAAACGACCGGTCATACAAAATTTCAGGGAAACTTAAGTCACTACCGATATTTTCTTGTAAATCTCGTGTGAGTTTGTTGCGCTTGTCATGCGATGTGAATAAATTACGGCAACGTTTCCTGCGGATGCATGAACCGAGACCATTTTTTACGTAGTGAACATAGCGTTTTTTCTTTATTTTGGAAAGAGGTGTTGGGGAATTTATCATGGTACAATCACTTGAGAGTTCAGAAATTGGAGAGAGCGAGCATGCTTTCCCAACTTTGTCTCTTTTCTCTCTGGCATTGCCCCTAGTTTCAAGTTGCAGTTTCAGACTAGTAGACATACCTACTGGCAGGTACAAACTGCTCTAAAGCAGGTAAAAGACTGATAAGTCAGGGCGGTGCGGACTCCGTGTTTCGCGCTTTTCGCAAGGTGACTGGGTAAGTGCTTTTGCGAGGTATGCGGAATACGCAAACGATTTTGTTATGCCCGTCGGTTGCGTCTCTCCAGCAAAACGAATAAGATGATCTACAAAGGCGCAATCACAAGCTAATATTTACGATAACAGTGCATTCGATTCGGTGGTCCGTGTAGTTGCATTTTACCCTGCTTTCTGCAACGCCGTGTCATGGCGAAGAGCTGGAGCATTCACGGATTGTGCTGGGCTACCGGTTGACCCAGGGGCGGATCCAAAACTCCGTATTTTTGGGGGGGTTTTTTTGTTTGTTTTTTTTTTTTTTGGGGGGGGGGGGGGGAGGGAAAATCTAAAGCAAGATAAACAGGACTCGGGTTGCGCCTTTTGTTTTAACCGCCGCAGAACCACACTGCGCCGACGGCCCCTAGATGTGCGCCGCTGCGCCGACTTTTGGTTCTAAGCTGTGCTTTGAAACCGCCGCCGCGGACTTCAGTCTCGGTTGAAGCGACGGAGTGGTTCTCCAAGTTCAGAGTACAAGTGTGCCTGCTAGAGTGCGACCTACCCTATTTCGAACCCTCGTCCTTGAGTACCGAGCCTCCTACCGGTAGTTGGTTTTATTTCGGGGGATCCACCCATGTCAAATCGGCCTTCGAGAAGGGGGGCAGGGGGGGGGGGGGGGGGGGGGGAGGTAGGGTGTTGACTATCGGAGGGGAGGGGGGGGGGGGGGGGGGGGCGGCCGTCCCCGTCGCCCCCCCCTTGGGTCCGCCCCTGGGTTGACAGAAGCCCGCGTCGCCAGCATCGGCACTGAGTGCACTTGGGCAGTTGAAGTGGCTCTAGGCTGTTGATGCTCAAGCCTTTCATCCGCGGCTGGCCGCCAGCTGATCCGGCTGCTCGACGGTGAGAAAGCGGCAAAAGTTACCTCTGAAGTAAATGTAAATCCTTATTCATCCAGTTATCCGGTGTCAAAGTGTGGACGGTGTCCAACGTGTATTGAGGGCGGGAACTACGAGCGGTTTGCCTTGCTTTCGTAACCGAAACCAGAACAGCGAGATAACTGCCTTGCGTACTCCAAAATGATGGAAGCAATAAGTCGTCAAAAACCCGTTTTTAGGGTTTCAAACCAAGTAAACAAGACAAATATAATTAAACTTCGTTGTCTGTATGCAGGAGGACTTATGTAACAAACAATACATTCTCGTTCCAAAACGAAAAAGAGAGTAAAACTCAGTCCGCCGTATATGGCAGCAACTTCTGCATTGCAAAACCTATGCTGGCAACGTAAGCGGTTTTAATATGGCAGCCTCCGCTTTGCGCCGCGTTCCCTTTCCCTCCTTCCCCCCCCCCCTGGTCTTTACGGTTTGAAGCAGTTTACAGGAGCACATATAGATGGCGCTACAAGTCTTTACGTATGCGTTCTTCTTCCGCTGTACTAAAAGTGCGTCTTCGACCAATGCTTCGACGCGCTCCGTGACGTTCCGTCGACGCAGCGTAAACGCTAACGTAGGGGGCTTGCGTTTTCCCCTATACGTATATTACTAAAACCACTGATCTCTATGTCTATTTGCTGGATCGCGTTTGACCAGCCCCTCCTATGGACCGGAACACTGATCTCAATGACAATTGCTGGATCGCGCTTGCCGCTCCCGCAAGTGAAGCCACCGGGCGTCACTCGCTTGGGATACGATTTGCCGTTTTTGCTAGCCTTTGCTGCGGTTTTCCAGCGTGCTGACGACACGTTTTCTACTCGTTCGTCGTCATTCGCCGAAGAAGTTTTTTGAAGACTCTGTGTATTGTTGAGACTTTCCGTTGTGAACACGTGGAAAATTTTACGAAAGTGCAGTGTCGCAGGAAAAAGGCACAACGCGTCGAAAGGAAGGGCTGGCGGCGTGTTCAAAGCATCCTTGGCACGCCGAAGTGCCGTGTCTCTGTGCCTTCGCGCGCTTGGATACCGACCAAGAACCGACGCCGTGTGAATGTGTTTAGCGAGTGCAATGTGCGTGAAGCCGTATCAAAAGGTACAACTCGTCGAAAACGTGTCGCCGGTGTCGCGGCGTGATCAAAGCTTCCTTGGCACGCCGAGTGATGCATCTTTGTGCCTTCGCACGCTTGGATACCGGTCAAGAATTGACGCCGCGCCAAAGTTCTGAACGTGTGTCGCGCGTAGATGCCTTTAGATCATTTATATATATCGGCCACGGAGTTCTGGATCGTCCAGCTGTTCCGGTGAGTTGCTATCAATAAAAGGGGGAGATCTGTACGTATTCTTATGTACTATATTAACCATGGCTATGTCCCAAATCTACTCTAATAGATTCCGTGGGAGCACGAATAGGGCAACGTTGTACGTGGAGCCAGGGGGGTTTTCGAAAGCAAAAGTACAAGACGGCGAGAATGAAAATCTTTGAAGCGCGGCCGATATGGTCGTGTGCAATCTGTTGACCAATTACAATTAGGCGAGTCGCGTAGGTTGATAATAAGCCAGCACTGATCAGTGATGAGGAGCTGGTGTGCACGGTATTGTGTAAATCGTCTAAGGACGAAAAAAAGACGTACCTTCTCCCCATCTTCCGTCGCTAGTGGACGCTGGATTAAGCTCGTTCCTAAACCGCGAGGGGAAAAGACGCTGATCCAGAGGCACGAACAGCTTCACGCACATTGCACTCGCTGAACACATACACACGGCGTCGGTTCTTGGTCGGTATCCAAGCGTGCGAAGGCACAGAGACACGGCACTTCGGCGTGCCAAGGATGCTTTGAACACGCCGCCAGCCCTTCCTTTCGACGCGTTGTGCCTTTTTCCTGCGACACTGCACTTTCGTAAAATTTTCCACGTGTTCACAACGGAAAGTCTCAACAATACACAGAGTCTTCAAAAAACTTCTTCGGCGAATGACGACGAACGAGTAGAAAACGTGTCGTCAGCACGCTGGAAAACCGTAGCAAAGGCTAGCAAAAACGGCAAATCGTATCCCAAGCGAGTGAAGCCCGGTGGCTTCACTTGCGCTGCAGCGAACAAGCGGGGAAGCGCGATCCAGCAATTGTCATAGAGATCAGTGGACCGGAATGCGGTCACTGGCGGCCATCTTTAGGTAGAGTTATATCATCTCTAGCCATCATAGTAATATGGCGGACAGCGCAATGGCGGCAGGCTGCCATAAAAATAGCCGTAGATCTAGTACACTGTACCGTGGGTGACATTTCGTGCTTGATTGAAGTTGTTCGACGAGGCAGATTCTTGAAACCCGGCGTGAACGATAGCCTCATCTTTGAGGACCCGGCAAAAGTTCTACGAAAGCGCAGCACCGGGGGAAAGCAGCGCAGCTCGCATCAAAAGCAGACTCCGTACCGTCGTCTGCTTTCGATGCTTCTTTCGATGCGACTTTCGATACGTGCTGTGCTGCTTTTCTCCCGGTGCTGCGATTTCGTGAAACTTTTACCAGGTCCTCAAAAACCGGACTACTGTTCACGCCGGGTTTCAAAAACATGTTTCGTCAAATAATTTTATTCAAGCACGCAATATCACCCACGCTATTTTGACCGCAGCCTGCCAACCCACCTGCCAAAACGCTATCTGCCATGGATGAATGATAGCGGCTGCAGAAGCTTACATTGGCTAGAGGTGATATAACTCTACCAGAGCCGTATATGTAGAGAGTTTGGTCAATGGGAGGCGCGGGCAGAGCCAGGGCGTGTGGCAGACTCGGAAAGAGGGCTTGGCATGCTCTCTTGACCAACCAGAAGCCGAAAAGAATCCCCTAGCGGTGGTAGCGAGAAACAGTTCTGAGCCGATCGATCATCGAAGGTCTATGTTCGTATATGGTTTTAATAAGTGCGTAAGAGTGAAGTGTAGTAACTCTTTGTGGTTGAAAATAGGGTGTACGTGTTGTTTCATCATGATCATGCAGAAAGATGTAAGAAACGAATGCGCCGCTCAACTCTGTTTTGCGCGGACAGAGTGTGACCGCTCTGACGGCAGATTCCCGGCGCTCGGCGTTTGGCGTAAGGATTATGTCGATCTTTCCGCTAGTCGCACTCTTCCACCATCATTTTAGATGAGTGTGATTGAAACATCACGTGTACCATATTTTCAGCCATCAAGAGTTACTCCAATGCAGTTATCAGGTTTGTTTCTCGCGACCACCGCCAGGGTATTATTTCCGGCTTCTGGTTGGTCACATTCGAATTTCTGAAGACGCCCTGGAACACGCCCAGCCCGCTTTCGGCCAATGGCGCCGCTTCATTTGTCTCCTATACACCTTTTCCGTCTAACCTCGACCCAGCGCGTAACGAGCGTAGCCTCGACTCGGCGACTCGGCGCACAGCGGGAATAGTTCTTCCGGTTCTAACACTTCCGGTATGCGGGAGCAGGCCTAGCCGGCTGGCAAGATGCTGAAGTGGTGCGCGTTAATGGGGTTTGAAGCCCTTGACAGCGAAGTGAGCTGTAATAAGGTGGGTTAATACGTCGATGTATCATGTCCGCGCATATTTGGTCATCGGGCTGCAACATGCGCAGTCGTTGGCTGCAGCAGCAATTTCCGAAAACGGAAAATAGCGCGCGACAAATTGTGCACCGAACACAAGAAGATCGCAAAGCGAATGCGGCTGTAACGTATAGGTGACATTCACTTGACGTCACTCGCTAGATGCGCTGGCATCGGCCACCACGGTCGCCATCTTCGAGGTCTCCTTTTATCCCACGTAGGTGTCAAGTGCCGTGTGGCCGGACCTTTCAGCGTGGGTTAGCAACATTTTACAACTTTAAAGGGTCTTTTTGGCCGAAACTATGGGTTATTCTTAGACCTTGGTGCTTTTAAAGCGCCGTGGGAATATTTTTTGTGTGTGATTTAGTTCGTTTATGTCGCTATCCGACTTTTCCACCGCGGCCGCGTTGCTCCATCGGCTCAATGACGCGCTCCGTGTCGCGCGCCGTGCCCACGGCGGTAGCTCTTTTACAAGAACTGTGATTTTATACTTTGGTGCTTTTGTAGCACGGTGTGATTACTCTTTGTTTTGTTTTGCTAGTTCCCTTATTGTTTTTTCTCTAGTGGATTTTCTGCACTACGGCCGTGTAACCGTGTTGCTCCATCGCCTCCGCATCGTTCGTCGTGCCTTCGGTGTTTGTTCTGTGCAGAAACATACCGTGCGGCTCACCGAGTGCGCAGCTAATGAAAAATGCGTCGCATTCTTTTATTAGCCTGAACGATTTAAAAACCGCATGCAAGCGATTTGGCGAGCGACGATACAAGCGACGGCGACCCGCTTCGCTGTCGCTCGGTCACTCGCGCGACAAGGCAAACCGCATGAAAGCGACGGAAGCAAACGACCAAAGCGGTGAGTGATAAGTTTTCTAAAAATCTAAAAACCGAGCTACGCGAGGAGCGACAGTGAAGGGTGAACCGCATGTAAGCGATTTAGTGAGCGACGGCGCCAGCGACGGGAGTCGGCGACGAGCGACGGAGATTTCTCACGGTCGCTCGTCGCGTCGTTCGGTTTTTAGATTTCTGGAAATCGTCGCTCATAGCCTTGGTAGCTTGCTCCCGTCGCTTTTATTCGGTTTGCCTCGTCGCGCGAGGGACCAAGCGACAGCGAAGCGGGTCGTCGTCGCTTGTCTCGTCGCCGTCGCTCGTCTTGTCTCGTGGCTCGATCGCTGAATTGCTTACATGCGGTTCAGCCTTTACCCACGGTACTCGGCGGCAACAAGGGAATTAAAACGGCCCGCCCCCGAGGTAAACTGTTTTCTCCATTCTGTTCCACGAAGCTGCTTCAACGATATGAAATTAGCACACACTACCAACTGACGACCGCATACACAAGCCAATTAAACGTCAAATAGCGACCTCGAAGTTGGCGGATCGACGGTGGCGCTCCCTGGCAAAAATCGAACCTGCAGGCTCAGCCAATACCATCTATACACTCTGCATCGCTTCCCCGCTGATATAAGCCGGGAAGCGATGCAATATCAGCACATAAAAAAAGCAAATAGGCAGTATAGAAACGGACATCCACAAGTGCAGTAATAGGCCTCGACAAGTCAAATGTAGAACGAATTTTGCAGCTTGTGGTGCAAATGTAAGACCCTGGGTGTAATGATTGTTATTGGCTACTCAAGTTTTGTTTTTCATTCCGTTCATTCCTACGAGGATGTGCACTATAATTTTGTGTGTTGCTCGGTAGCGACGCCCATTAAAATACGTTAATGGAAACAATACGAAAAGAGAGCGCAAAATCGTCGTCGTCCTCCTCCCCCCTTTCACCCCCATCTCATGAATAGTTCCGACGCATCTGGGCGTCATACGAAGTAGAAATGTCCCGGTAACTAGCGATCGTACCTCGACGGTGCACCATAACAATAAACCGTCCAGTCCGCGTCGCCAACTCCCATTGTGAGTATTTCTACTTATAAACGATGATACTTCTATGCCCAGGGTCGCCCTCGCTCGCACATAGAAACCCTCCGTTAGTCATTCGCAGAAGGCTGTCATTCTTCACAAACAACAACACGCGAAGAGTAAACACTGGTAAACGTCCTCAGGAAAAGTGAATATGCCTCCGATTTCAATTACCGGCGACGCTGGCGACAATCCTCTCGGGGCTGTTGGCGCAACAACGGGCGCCATGAAGGCGAATAAACACGCCAGAACACACGAATAATTCACAATTTCAATAACAAACAAATTAAGAACTCACTAAAGGAAAAACAATGAAAATACGATGCACGGGGTCAATGGGGACAACGTGGGAGCTAGGAACAACGCTGCTCTCCGCATACCAAAATGGGCGCACAACAACCGTACGCCAGACGGCGCGGCTGTCGCTGCAACACGCAAGATGGCGACGACTACGCGGAAAAGGTGTATACTTCCCAACGAATGGCCAAACTCTCTACATATACGGCTCTGAACTCTACCTAAAGATGGCCGCCAGTGACCGCATTCGCGGAGTGGGCAAACGCGATCCAGCAATTGTCATAGAGATCAGTGACTAAAACTCTCTATTAGCGGGGGTTAAACTGAAGCTCAGAGCCGAGCGAAATCACATAAGCTTTTCCCCGTAGTTCATTCGGCTGCCACTCGCGGCTGCAGGTGAGAGAGAAAGATGGACCTTTGCTTTGCGATTATGCCGCGAAATCGCGACACTTTTTAATGAAGATTTCTTTTTATCCTCCGGGACACAATAAACAACGTAAAAATGCCAAGATGCAAATTCGTTTTATCTTAAAATCCTTGCGCCTCCCCCCCCCCCCCCCCCCCCCCCCTCTTTAATCTTGCGGAAAGTTTGCCTACTGATGCATTTGTAATTTTTTGTTCAATTTCTAGAGCAGTGATTTTGGTTATCTTATCATGCTACTTTGAAATGCTTTGAAATGCAAATCCGTTGAAGAATGTCTAGAATGCTGGCTATCTGCTGGCTATCGGCGAAGATACCAGGATGCGATTCGACGTCCTCCGGCATTTCTAAAAGCAGTCGTGAGAGAGATGCAATGTGGTAAAAAGAAATACTACGGCGGCACAGCCACCTCCAGGCCACCTCTAGCAAGAGCGCACTTCGTCGTTAGGGCACGACACCGCAGACAAGCAGGGATTACTTCTGCGAAAACACCGAACACTGAGAAAGTAACCAACCTGTCTGAACAGACGGGTACACGCGTCATTGTGTGAACGGCTGTGCCGCGCCCCAACTGGCTCGTCGACGGCTGGTGCTTTTGTAGACACCCTTCGAGGTTCGTTCCAGGTTGGCGCTTGTTTGCCGTCAGATCTGCGCTCGGCTACGATGGAAAACGGCGAGGATTATGAGGAGCTGCTACTCACATCGGTGATGATTTGCACAATGCAACAAAAACAGAGACAACAGCGTAGAAGACGCTGGTGGTGAGGCCATTCCTCTGCGACTGGGCAACACCTTGTCGTTTCGTGGCTGATTTGCGGGCGCACCATGAGGTCTACGTGCCGCTTATCCTAAAGCACACGACGGCTTTTCACCACGTCGAGGAAAAGCTCCAGGCTAAAAGAGGACTTGGAAGTGGGCTGCGACTTCACCGACAGTTTCTTGGCGCGTACTGGTTGTGGCGTCTCCTTGCGCGGGATACGGCTTCCTTCAGCTCCCTTCGTTCTCCCCTGGTTGTGCCTTCCGGAAAACGACCTACGTCGTGGCTTGTCGCTCGCTGATTGGCTCGGAGACTCACGCGTCGAGAGAAACGCGCGCTCTTCGAACATTCCTCGGAGACGTAAAATTCCGGTAGATACAAAAACAACCAAAACACGCGCCCCGAAACTCGCGTTTCGGCTCTGTGGGGGAATGGGCCTTTAGTTGCCCTCCATTCCGAAAGAGAAGGGAAGACCGGTTCGACAGTTGTCTCCGTGTTGTCCCCGTGGTGTGGCCGGAACGTGCATGGTTGACATTTTGACAATACGAAGCGCAAGTTCGTCTGCTTCTTGCCCAGGGGTTCCGATGATGTCAAAACGCCGAGCTCTTATTGGCTGACTGAAAAACATAGTGGGTAGAGCTGAAGGCATCTAGCATTGAGGTCTGCGCACCAGCCTTTCAATCAAAGCCAATCAGAGCTCTGCGTCGTTCTGACGTCACCGCAACCCCTGCGCAAAAAGCAGACGACATGCTCTCCACATTGACGCTAGAATTTCGTTGCACCTTACTTGTTACACATTCCATTGAGCTTGTCGTTCACGTGTCTTCTTTATATTTCTAGCCATGCCGTCACGAGGAGAGACGTGCACAAAGGTATAGTCAAACTTCTGACACTCGTGCACAAAAGACACGTGGTGTGCACTGCAGCCGTTGTTATGACAGATGTACCTGCGGACACGCTTGAAGCATCTTCGAAGCACTTGTTGTTTCATACATATGTGCATGTTTGCAGAAGATTTTTGTACGACAAATTGGACCGTCATCCAAGGAAGAGAGACGCCCGTGTCTCCAGACTGTCTTCAGTATGATGTGTTAGCAGTGGGAGGGCGGCCTAGCAGTGAGCCACGGAAACACCTCGTCGTCAATACCCATGAAATCCCAAGGGGATACAATATTTCTTGATAATCATTTTTGTATGATATACAAGCTGCTTTGTCAAAGCAGACGTGTTTCAAAGTAATCCGTGTAATTTTTTTTTTTTTTTTTTTTTTAACGTGTGGATTATGTTTTGGGCTACAGCGCTGTTTACAAACGAGTCGCCTTTTGGCCACACCAGGCGTCGACACAGCGCGCCAGATTCGCGGAAAGTGCAGCAATTGCGCATGCGCCGTGCCGACAGCAGCGCCACCATAACGGCGCGTGACGTGAAGCCACGGATTAATGTAAACACAACAAAAAAAAAAAAAAAAAAAAAAAAGCCCGAGTTGATAGACACGATGTAATGCCCGAATTGATGGATACGCTTAATGCCCGAGTCCCACTAGAGCGACAAACAGAAACAGACGACAGCGACGAACCTCAAATAAGAAAAAAAGTCAAATTGGACGTTTAGTGTTTATACAGTGTAAGGTTGGTCTGCCAGGGTGAGGCGACACAGGTTTACACTGTAGATGAGCAATTTGGCCAGTGCAGTACGACTGCCAACCTGGGGTCTTTAACGTGCTCACGCAGTAGTGATACACGACCGGACGCCGGTACGATGCTCATCCAGATCGAAACGGGCAGGGGCGGGGCTCGAACCCAGGATCCTTGGGTTCTGCAGCGCGAGCTTTCGCTCCACGCGCGACGAGCTGGGTGTGCGCTTCAGCCCACTCGGCCACCGATCCCCCTACCTCAAATAAGAGTCGTTCGCGAATTGATAGGCTTTGTAGAAGAAAGGAGGCTCTGCTCAAACACGAGCATCATGCACGCGAGGGTATCTTCGGCAGGCTTGCAGTCACTCGTGCTTACTTCACGAGCGCCGAACGACTAAATGCCTGCCAAAGGCACCATCGCGAGCATGCTGCATGTGTTGGAGGCTTGTCCGTACCGCTTAATTGTTTCTGTTTGTCGCTCTGGTGAGACTCTGGCATGAGAGTAATGGGTTTGTATCGCAGCTGATAAGGACCAATCTAGTTTTACGAGTGAGGAAAGAAATGCCACATCACATCTCAAACCCGGTTCTCCGGGTTTCTTTCAGTATACACCCGCACCACGTCGATGTTCCTGCTGGAGAACACTGTACGCGAGTGAACATAGCAGCTGCTCGTCGCTATACCGTACAACCAACGCCTCCAGTGCGGAGTGCAAGTTCGCCTGCTTCTTTCCCAGGGGTTGTGTTGACGTCAGAACGACGAGCTCTGATTGGCTCTGATTGAAGGATAGTGGGCAGACCTCGATGCTATAGATGCCTCGAGATCTACCCGCTAGTCGTCTTTAATCAGTCAATAAAAGCTCGGCGTTGTGACATCATCGCAACCCATGTTCAAGAGGCAGACGAACTTAAGCTCAGCATTGCTATCACGCATAAACAAATCACGCGCAAACACGCACGCACGCACGCACGCACGCACACGCACACGCACACACCACAAAATCGCAGGATCTCGGCGCATTCAGTGCGCGCGATTGGTTTTACTCGGCGATAGGAAACGCACAAAGACGAATAGCGCATGACGGCGCACTTTTTAGTGCAATTCGATTGGCTCCATCGGATTCTTAGCATCAGCTGCAGTCCGACTGCATGCGCGGGCAACCGAGGCTGGGCGATATCACCGATTTGTTCTTTTTTTTTCTTCTTTTTATTTTCTTTACACGGATGACGAACGCGGACCATTTTTACAACGTCGTTATATGGCGTAGATTAGGAATTCAAGGTCTACTTTCTTTTGTGTTGTTTCGGGGAAGCCCAGACAATAAAACTGACGAATGTTTTCCGGTTGCCCTCGAAAACACTATCCTTTAGAGCGCGTATTACTCGCGTGTATTCGCCCCAGTTGTAAGCGGAGAATGATAGATCGGATTGTACGTTTTTAGCTTTTAGTTTTTACGGATTGCACGTGCGCCAGTCTTTACGACCAACGGAAATAGGAAACAAGAGCCACGTATTATGCCTGTACGTACCTTGCACTGACGTCGCATAAGCTGCTATTGCGGTGGCCTAGTTGCTGATCGCGTGCCTATTGCAACATCCAAGCTAAAAGAAATTTACGCCCTCAAGGGTGTAAAAGCACTGTTGTAGAGATTTGCGCCCATTTCTACACCCTTTCAGCGCCCTTATTTCGACCTAATACACCTTTTCAGTCGTAAAGTAGGATGTTGTCCGATTGAATCCCTTTAATTTTTAAAGGGTGTAAAAACCGTGCCACAAATGGGGTCAGGCGGGCGACCATTGTTTTTGAAGGGTCTTCGCCGTACTGGGCGTACTTACGCCAGATTTAGCCCAGTTTGTTTTAGCGATGACCTCAAAGGATCGTTGCCTGTACCAACGATTTCTACTTGGAGATACGTTCTCTGAACTTAGATAGAGTATGCAGTATGCATTACGCGAAATGTTGTCGAGAACAAAGTGACACACGCCTCACCTTTGTAACTGCGGAGGCGGGCACCTGCGAAAAAGTTTATTTGAACTGTCGATTGCGGTGCAGTCACTAAGTAATTATCCTTCTCCCGTGCGCCATTAATTTCGTCTGTATTTCTTGTTTTTGTACATGTAAGAACTGTATCCCTAGTGAAAAAAGTCATTTGTATGAGAAATTTCTTGTGTCCAATAAACACACATGAATCATACAAGGTATATAAGAACAATATAAGAAACTTATAAGAAACTACTCCCACGTTTCTTATATGTTGCTTGTATGTTCTTATATATCGTATATAGTTCTTATATAGCTCTTATATGGTTCTTATATGGTTCTTATATGTTCTTGTAAATCTTGTATGATTCATATGTGTTAATTGGACACAGAAAGTTCTCATACAAATGAGAACTTTCAATAGGGATCTGGCGTTTGTTGCTTCTAAACTGGCATGCTTCTAATAAATATACCTAGGATTATGCTAAAACCGTTATCATTCCATTTATCGGGCATTCACCAACATCCTAAGGGCGTTGCTGTAACACCCTTGGGGTTTTAGCCCTGGGACAGACACTAAAGTTGTTTCCGATATTGTTTATTAATGGCCATACATCAGCCTATCGGCTCTAAGCATTTTATGTATCCAAGATTACATTGATCCTTCTGATTTCCGCATTCAAAATTGGATCAAATATCGCGATACGCCGGTTTTTTTCTGCCATTCGGCGCAGAAGCCTGGGGGCGCCATTGGACGTGCGACAGCCAATTGCGAGTGGTCACTTCCCGCGTGCGAATCACACGCTTTCAAAAATCAGTCCGCCATTGGTCGGCTTTTTTTGAAGCGCGAAACGCGATCGCTCGCTTGGCTTTCGCGCGTTCAGCAACGCCCTCTGGTTTCTGCGCCGAGAGAAGCGGGTATGTCGCGATCTTTCATCCCGTTTTTAATAGGGAAATCGGACGAATATCAATCCAATCTTGGGTTTATAGAATGCATAGACCCCTAAGATTGAATAAGGACCATAAATAGACGATATCATATAGACCACTATAGTGCTCTTTCAGAATATAAAACATTTAGTGTCCACATTTCCCACCATTCAATTTGTTCGTTTTCACAAGAGATGCCACGCGTTACAAGCATCTATAAAATTCTATGACAATTCAAGGGAAAGCTCGTTGTTGTTTTCAAGCCAGGGCAGAAGCGTTACGAACTATAAAGTGTATACAGAGCGAAATGTCCACATATGTGTTGAGCATGTGGGGACGAAGAAGTGCGGTTTCCCAAGGAACTATACTACTTCGAAAAAACTTTTTCCTTCAAAGGCAGCGATAAAAACAATATAATGTACGCTAGGTTCAACTGAGTGTCTATGGGACGTTCGGTTTCGAATTGAAGCAGACAGCAACCAGTCCACTGTGCCGTTATATAGGAAGACGCGCGTGCATTTTTTTCTCTTCGCCGGAGAATAAGAGCAATTACACGCAGCGAAAAGTATTGTTGCTGTTGAAAACATCTTTTATTTTATGAAAAGACCCCTTCTTTTCATAAATATGGGGGGACTGGAAAGAGATAGCAGATCTTGATCGAGGAATCAGTTCTGGCTGGGTGCCCCTAGTCCGGCCGGGGCTCCAATGGCGGCTTGCACCACCGTCGCTCTCCGTATACTATACCAGTGTTGGATTCCCGGGTAGCTCCAGCGGAGGGTCGCGTTCCAGCTGTCTCTCGTTGGGTTCGGAATCGGATCCAAACCTTTAATGTGCTTGCACACCCACATCAAGTGATACAGGTCCCCCCCCTTTCCACCCGCAAAAGGAGCAAGTTGGTGAAGGATGAAATTGGGGGTACCATTGATGGAGCTTCATTGGCGTCTTCGTGGTTTCTGTCCGCAGTCTTCTATAGAGGTGCTCCTCAGCGAATATTAAATAACTTTATTAACATTAAAAAGTGCGATTGATTTAATTACATTTTTTTTATTAGTGAGCGATGTTTAATTTTTCAGCATTCCGAGCCCTGTCCCTCAGCAAGTGTAACGACAAGTGTAACGACCTAAGCAAGAATAACATTTGAAAAGAGCGTGAGGCTTGTGAAGGACTGCCAACATCCCGATGACGCTAATATTCATAATCTGGGAGATTTATATTGTCACGAATGACAAGTGATGAGGCGATAACAACAGAAGAAACTAAACGTTTAATGGGGCGAACTTGTGCCCAAAAATAAAAAGGGAACAGAATAAAGCAGAGCGTCGCGGGCGTCGAAGTCGGCGTGACAGCAGAATCGAACGCTGGGGCGAAACTGACTCCGCTCGCCATACGGAGTCCCTCGTGGATTTCTGGATCGTTCGGCGTAGACGTTCGGTGCGTAGAACTTTCGGAACTCGGTCAGACGAGAATGTTCTCGAACTTGTGAGAAGGCCAAGTTTAAAGAATAAATAAAAGGACTGTCGCCTGATTGGAATCGAACTTACAGCTTCCGCGCGACAGTCAAACGCGGTAACCCGTCGGCCACGCACGCGCTTGCTCGCCAACGCGCGTGGCATTAATATCCCACTAAAATGACCCCCATTCGCGAGTGGTTAAAGCGCGTGAACAGTAAAAGTACGTGTAATATAAAAGCTATTTCTCTTTTTATTCTTGTGCTGAATTTATCGGGCAACACAAGTTTTCTAGTTTTTCCTCAATTTTTTAAATTTTCGAGCATGCAGATTTGATGTTTTGGACGCCAGAACGAACTTACCTTTGCACATACATGAGTAGAGAAAATAAAACTAATGTTATTTATAAAAAATCGCGCACATTACTTGGCTTTCACTTTATTTTGATCGCATACAGGCACAAGTAGATACCAATACAGTGCTAGCGCGTGGTTCTTGACGTCTCCCTTTTATTTTTGGGATTATCTTCATTGATTTGGCACGTAAACCCCCTGCAGAAAAGCGCCGATGCCAAGTTTCGCGCTAACAATGTTGTGCAGCTTACATAAATGCGTGTATGAAGCTATTTTTGCACAGTGTTAAAAGTCTTAACTTGAAATAAAAAGAAAAAAGTAACATGAATATTTTTATCTACATGACTGAGAAATGTTCCAAGCTATCAATTTCAAAAGAATTCTTCGAAATATAATGCAGCCACGTTTTACAATAGAAGTGCGTTACCGGAAATCAGTTTTAGAGTGGTTGCCGTCTGCTTCAACTTGAAGCTACTTGAAACCGCAAACTAGCGCCAGTTGAACCTCTAGCGTACATTATAATAGCTCAATTACAAACTGCTCATCTACTCAATACACCAATTTCGGTAGACCATATTTTTTTTTCTGTCGAAGGCTGGGTTCCAGGATTCCTTTGTGGAAAAGTTGTAGAAACAAGCGGTGTCTTTAGCAAGGAAAAGGGGGGGGGGGGTGGGGGGGGGGGGGCGGAAATTAAAGGGCAGTTTAATCCAAACCGCAAAACAAATCCGGAAACCGGAACCCCTTTTTTTTATCACTTCCGGAGCATGTTGCGGCTTGAAAGTGTGCTGCTGTGTTTGTGCAACTCAGCTAGCGTACTGGCGACGGGCGGAGGGAGGGGAGGGGGGAGGTCGAGGGTTTAGGGCATTGTTTGTTGCGCTAGTCAGACTGGAAAAGGGAAACCGCAGTGTAGAAGAGAAACATCCTTCTGTGAGATTTTTTTAGGACTCCGAGGGGGGGAATATAACAAAAGCGACGGCTTCTTAACCATCCTTTTGTCTTTTCGTAAGGTTCCCCGAAATATCCTTATAAACCACGTAAAACGTTCATTCGACGCCGCGCTTCGATCGCCGTTGCACGGAAACTTTGTGATTATCGACAACATTCGAACAGAGCAAGGCAGGGTATGAACGTGACTTTGGTGCGCGGTGGGACGCTCAAGCAGAACAGGATCCCGATTAATGTTTCGTTTCCGAAGCTAAATCGGGGTGTATACGAGTATGGGACGTTGGTTGACGCTCGCTTCGGCCGACAAAACCTTGATCGCCAAGCGCGGCCGACTTCCCGTGTTTATACGAATATATTTTAGGCAAGTTCGTAATGAAGTGCAGAACAAACGTATACGACTATAAAAGTATCGTAACCGGCGGCCTAGATTCACCGAGCACCATATTTAACGTGTGCTAACATTGAATTTTTTTTTTTTTTTTTTTATGACAGTAGCAGTTTTTGCGCCGCCTGCGAAGAGCTCGATCGCTTTGGATTGCTTCGAGCGGCAGCGCTGATGTCTTCGACGTTTGCGAGACTTCTTCAATACCGGCGTCAAATAAAAGCGTCCTGCTCGGCGTCGTCTGCTTTCAATTTTATTCGAAAACCGTCCGCAACAAAGGAGGAGACGGATACTACGTAAAAACGACTAAAAAACCGCGTTCTTTTTTTTTTTTTTTGCGTTTAGTAGGCGCTTTGAGAACTACTCGAG